>NC_057814.1:149572613-149574329 GCF_018294505.1 Triticum aestivum
AGCAACAGGCGCCGGGGGGGGGGGCACGTCAGCAACAACAGCAAGTCAACCCTCCGTGGACGTACGGCACCAATCCGTGGACCGGCGTTGTCCACGCGTACTCGATGTCGGTCCCTCGGGCTCCCGCTCCGAGCATCCTTGGGCCTCGTCCAGCGAGCCATCAGGCCCTCTTCGCTACGCAGAACGCCGCTCCCTACAGCGGCTACGGGGCCGCGCCTCCACCCGCGCCTGCCTACGGGGCCGCGCCCGCCTACGGCGCCGCCGCCGCCGCGCCAGCCTACGGCGGGTTTTACCCTCCTCAGGTGCCGCCGCCGTGGGACCCGGCCCTTCTCGCCGCCCTGCACTCCGCCCCGTCACCGAGTTCCTACGGTGGCGGTGGTGACTGGTACATGGACTCGGGCGCCACCGCTCACATGAGTGCTCATCCCGGTAACCTCACGTCTGCCACTCCTGTTCATACTCCCACTCGCATCACCGTTGGTAACGGTTCCTCTTTACCCATTACACATGTCGGTCATATGTCGTTTCCTTCTACTTCTACTCCCGCCAACATGTCTAATGTTCTTGTGTCTCCTAACTTAGTCACTAATCTCGTTTCTGTTCGTCGTCTTGCTCGTGAGAATCCTATAACTGTTGAATTTGACGATATCGGCTTTTCTGTGAAGGACGCCTGTACACGGATGGTACTCCACCGATGTGACAGCCCGGACGAGCTTTACCCGGTGCATCCCTCTGGCGCCACCACCACCCGTCGTCCCGCCGCCTTCGCCGCTGGTGTCGATCTTTGGCACGCCCACCTCGGTCACCCCAACTCCACCGTTATGCGTCAGATTCTTCAGAGTTTTTCTTTCTCATGTAATAAGGTTGACGACCACACTTGTGAGGCTTGCCGTCTTGGCAAGCATGTTCGTCTCCCCTTTAGCGAGTCTGCAAACATTTCCACCTTTCCGTTTCAGTTATTGCATAGTGATATTTGGACGTCCCTGATTGCGAGCAACACGGGCTATCTATACTATTTGGTGATATTGGATGATTTTACTCATTATGTGTGGACATTTCCTCTTCGTCGCAAGTCCGACGCTCTTGCCACACTCACCGCTTTTTATTCCTATGTCACCACATAGTTCGGTCGTCCCATTCTCGCCTTGCAAACTGACAACGGCAAGGAGTTTGACAACGTCGCCGTCCGCAATCTTCTTGCGTCGCACGACACCATTTTTCGCCTCACTTGTCCCTACACGTCACAACACAATGGTCGCGCCGAGCGCGTTATTCGCACCCTTAATGACTGTGTTCGCACGTTGCTCTTCCACTCCTACGTGCCTCCTCGGTTCTGGCCGAACGCGCTCGTGACCGCCAGTCTTCTCATTAACATTCGCCTATGTCGTTCGCGCTGGAACTACACTCCTCACCAGCTCCTCTTCGGTGCGGTTCCATCTTATGATGGTCTTCGCATTTTTGGGTGTCTCTGTTATTCTAGCACCGCGTCCACTGCTCCTCACAAACTCGCTCCCCGGTCGCTTCCATGCATCTTTCTTGGTTATCCTCCCAACACCAAAGGTTACCGGTGCTATGATCCAGTGTCCCACCGCGTTTTCACTTTGCGGCATGTGTACTTTGATGAGCTGGTGTTCCCGTTTCAACAGGTACCGTCACCCTCGGCGTCTCCCGCGGCGCGGTCCGCCCCTGCCTCCTCCTCTGGCGGACCGACCAGCC
>NC_057814.1:149575010-149576637 GCF_018294505.1 Triticum aestivum
CCCCGTCGCCGCGGCCCCCTCGGCCGCCCCCGTCGTCGCGGCTGCACCCCTCACCGGTGTGGTCACCCGGGCTCGGACTGGGACACTTCGTCCTAGCACGCGCTACACGCCTGACGAGTATGTGTGTGCTGCATCTACCTCGGTACCGTCTCCACTCCCCACCTCCGCTCGTGCAGCCCTTCGGGATCCGAACTGGCTTGCTGCGATGCGTGAGGAGTTTGACGCCCTGCAGCGCAACCGTACGTGGCAGCTTGTCCTGCGGCCTCCCTGTGCCAATGTGATCACTGGCAAGTGGGTCTTCCACCACAAGACTCGCCCCGACGGCTCTCTCGAGCGCTACAAGGCGCATTGGGTGGTGCGCGGCTTTCGCCAGCGTGCCGGCGTGGACTTCACCGACACCTTCGCCCCGGTTGTCAAACCGGGCACGATTCGCGCTGTCCTCCAGCTTGCTGTTTCTCGCGCCTGGCCAGTTCACGATGTGTCTAATGCTTTCTTGCATGGCCATCTCGACGAGCAGGTGTTTTGTCAACAGCCTACTTGTTTCGTCGACACCGACTATCCGGACCACGTGTGCTTGCTCTCCCGTTCTCTCTACGGGTTGAAGCAGGCGCCTCGGGCCTGGTACCAGCGGATCGCAGCCTTTCTTCAGCAGCAGGGGTTCCGGTCCACACGGTCCGATGCCTCCCTGTTTGTCTATCACCAGGGTCCCGCCACCGCGTACCTCCTCCTGTACGTCGACGACATCATCCTGACTGCCTCCTCGCCAGCGCTCCTTCAGCAGATCACAGCTCGCCTCGGCACTGAGTTCGCCCTCAAGGATTTGGGGGCTCTCCACTACTTCCTCGGCATCGAGGTTGTGCGCCGGGCTACTGGCTTCTTCTTGCATCAGCAGAAGTACGCCTACGAGCTTCTGGAGCGAGCGGGCATGCTTAACTGCAAGCCTGCTCCTACGCATGTCGACACGAAGGCTAAGGTGTCCGCCGTCGAGGGCTCTCCGGCGTCCGACGCTCCCTTCTACCGCTCCATCGTCGGTGCGCTTCAGTACCTTACACTGATGCGTCCGGACATTCAGTACGCTATCCAGCAGGTGTGCCTTCATATGCATGCTCCTCGTGATACTCATTGGGCTCTGGTGAAACGTATCCTTCGGTACATACGTGGCACCACAGCTATGGGTCTCACCCTGACGGCATCACCTGACACCAGCCTTGTCGCCTACTCCGACGCCGACTGGGCTGGGTGTCCCGACACTCGCCGCTCCACTTCCGGCTACTGCGTCTACCTTGGGCCCTCTCTGATTTTGTGGTCGTCTAAACGACAGCCCACGGTCTCACGATCGAGTGCCGAGGCTGAGTACAGGGCCGTGGCCAACGCCGTTGCGGAGTGCTCTTGGCTACGACAGCTACTTCAGGAGTTGCTATGCGAGGTTACCAAGGCGACGCTTGTTTACTGCGACAACGTCTCCGCGGTGTATCTTGCTGCCAACCCTGTCCATCACCGACGGACGAAGCATATCGAGCTCGACATTCACTTCGTCAGGGAGCACGTCGCACTTGGTCGTGTTCGAGTTCTCCATGTGCCCACCGATCAGCAGTTCGCCGATGTCATGACGAAGGGACTACCCACC
>NC_057814.1:149576990-149592232 GCF_018294505.1 Triticum aestivum
ACATGTACGTAGGTCTGGGTTTTGTATGCCGCACCTGTAGTGTCTCTCTCCCTCTGTATTTACTTGTATCTTGGGAGACAAGACACCGGTCGCACCCCTTGTACCTATATATATGTGCCTAGTGCACGATCAATCAATTATCGATGCACCAAATCATTCTCTACAGTCACCTCTCAGTGTGTTCATGGGACTCCTGAGCTTCAGGTGGCTGGTGGTGCTATGAGAAATGGTGCTTGCGTGAATGCCGGCATTACGGAGGGGAAGAAAATGTGTGAATGGAACAAAGGGGGGAGCTTCTCCATGCAGAAGATTTGGCAGTGGTCTGATCTGAAGGTCAAGTTACCTGCCGGCTTAGATGATTGTTCAGAGGAGTTTTCCATGGATGAAGAGAGGTGGCACCGTGGATAAATCGAGAATGTGATGTGACTCTGTACTGTGATCAGTGGCAGAGCTTCAGCAAGAATTAACCAGGGGATAACTGAGTCTTTGAGGGAGTTGAGGGGGCTAATTTAGTCTATTATGTCAAATTTAGATTATATAGTGCTACTCCATTAATTTCTTGCCTATAATTGTTCTAGTCTAATTTTCATATTCAAATGTTAATCGGAACTGGTTAATCTCATGGATAGACAAGTTTTTAGTAGTCATGCCACTTTACTGTATTGCGCTAATTTGTGATACCTTAGGATCATGTGATTCTGGTGCATGCTGCTTTGTTTGTGTTCTTGTATCGGTTTGAAGCCACCTTCATATTCCTGAAACTTTGCTTACAAGATTGATCAAAGTACAGTTAGCTAGGATTGACTTCTTAATTCCAATCTTGTCATTCTTCTATGTCGGTCAGTAGATGAAAAGATAGATTTCAATGTATTGAATTCATCCGATTGCCCTACCTGTCAAATGTAAGGTAATACCAATTTGTTGGCATGCAACTGACAAGTTGGTGTCAACATCTTTTGCTATGGTGCTCATTCTTTGTTTTAAGGGCGACCATTTGGTCTTCACCGGCTTTCTTTGTGCTCAATGGCACCATTTTCTGTAAGAATTTTTACGTGACTGTAGGTATCCTCTGATAGCTTGTTGCACCTTGTGGTTGGTAGTGGGCGGCTGAATATTATCCAGCTGACGAGTTGGCATGACACGCATCCTGATAAGTGGTTTGCTTCGGAAAGGTGCTTCGTCAGGTGGACTTCAGTGTCATATCATGTGGGTTTAAACTTATAAGAGCCAAAATGCATTTCCCTGTGTGCTCTTTTACCGAAAAGCAATAGGAAGTGCCAGCCTCTCATGCATCCACTAATTTATTTGTTTTAGGCTAGCATACATCCACTGAAATCAAGCAGGTAGCATCTGTAATCTACTACTCCAGCAGTTTGCGTTCAGATCTGACTGACATGTGAGTCCATGCATTGCCAATTCCTGCTGCACCAAATGCACCTGCTATTTCAGCAATTAGTTAATTACCGACCCAGAAGATCATTATTGTTAATAACCAGATCTCAAGTAGTTTGCACCAAAATACATCTGAATCAGCTGCTTTGAGATTGGTTCTTGAGATCTCTATTCCCAGATTCAGGACAAAGCCCCGGAGAATCTCTTCATGCGAAGGAGCGAACAAGCTTCAGGCCCTACCAGGAAGATCGGATCAGACGAGGCAGGTCTGTACAAAAGACTCTTCTCTTCTCCACGGGAAAGATGGATGGTGGATGCTAGTTTCAGCATGTCCGTCAGGCCAGTTTCATGCGTGATATAGAAACAGACAAGAGGAAAGGTTGGAGGCTCGCTATGATTGAACGACCGATCGTGTCGAGGATATGATAGGTGTTACGGTCCTTTTCTGTCTCATTGGCTTTTATCTTCTTGCTGTCATAGGGTCAACATCTCCTTGAAATGATACTATGATAGTCTTTTGATGATTATACGATATTACGAGCAAGTGCTATATGATCCATCCAATGATAGTTATATTGGAGAGCTTGGCTGTTCGGCTGGCGTTAAAAAAACATACTAGTACTTTAGGCCATCCAATGAACGATCGGAAGCTGAAGTTTTTGTTGGAACGTTCATGGCCCGTCCACGAATAGCATCTATTCAGGCAACTTTAGAGCAATTCCAGCAGACACCGTATTTTGCCGAACTGCAAACTGTGTTTACAGGTTGCACGGGGTGCTTATGCAGGCTGAAATATGCGGCGGCAGAACAGAAACCGCAAACAAACCCGTAATATTTAAAAAAAGTTGTTTCGCGGGAGAAATTTAAGCAGCAGCTCGCCGGAGCTCGCTCGCAAGTTCTTCTTCGCATAAGTTCGTACACTTCACATACATACATATTTTAAAGGTCAGAGATGCTAGACAGGGCCTACGCTATCGTACCACTACAACAAAATTGAGCTCACCGAAGCTCCTGCGGTAGCTGCCCACCGGCGGCGATCAGTCGGAGTCGGAGGAGTCGGAGTCGAGGTCGATGTAGAGCTTCGCCTGCTCCGCCTTCATCACGTGCAGGTCAGCCTCCTTCGATGCGTGCGCCTGCGATGCCGTGACGCTCGTCTCGAAGAAGAGCCGCTCGTACTCGAGCTCGCGCCGGATGCGCTCTTCCATCTCCTCCTACTCCCTCGCCGACCGCTCGAGGAGCTCCTCCTGCCCCGGGGGGAGGTAGTCCACGGGCCCGATGACGCCTCGGCGCGGCGGCGCATCGGGCACGGCCTCCTCCGGCTCCCTCTTCACCGGTACGAGCCGCGAGCTCGATGCGCCCGCGGATGAGCACCCCGCGGACAAGTTGCCGGATGAGCTCCCCACGGACCAGTTGCTGGAGGAGGCGTGGCGGCGATGGGCGAGTTCAAGATCGAAGTCCTCGAGCTCGCGGCGGTCGAAGGCCGGCGGCGTCAGATCTGGCGTGGCGGCAGCGCTCCGCCTCACCCCACGAGTCGTCCATGGCGGTCGAAGGCTCGCCGGCGGCGACAAATCGAGTGGCGCGGTGGGGAATTGGGGGCAAACGTGGCTGCGGGGGGATAGGGTTTCGACCCGCATCTGCCCCACAAACCCGTAGTTATACTGGTTCGGGCGTAGCGTTTGCGGGCTGCGGCAAAAATGTTTACGGGCCGGACACCGATGCGGGCTCTGGTCTGGCCAGAATAATGGGCCGAGCCCGTATAATCGCCAGAATTATGCGGGTTCGCGCCGGATGCGGGGTCTGCTAGAGTTGCTCTTAGGCCAATTGGCTGGGGTTTTTTTTAGAGAGAAATTTTTGATTTATTCAGAATCAATCATGAAAGACAGATAACACTAGAGGTAATATACAACCAGTCCACAGACCACCTAGCGACGACTACGAGCACTGAAGTGAGCCAAAGGCACACCGCCGTCTCCCTCACCGGAGCTGGACAAAACTTTGTTTAGTAGACAGTTGAGAACTCGTCATGCTAAAGTCTCAAAGGATCAGCGCATCAGAGCAGCAGCCATCGTCGATGAAGAGAGTCGTAGATTGAAAAGATCAAACCTGTAACCGCACGAACAAAGACAAACAAAACCTGGATCCAAACAGATGCACCGAAAACCAGCACCGAACGACGAAAACACACCTTCACACTACACCTGCTCAAACACCGGACCGGGATGGGTTCCGGGCCAGGCCTGTCAAAGCCCGAAGTCAAAATCCCAAGCCAGTGACTGGCCTGGCCCGGTCCGAACCTTGTGAACAGTGCACTTCTTCATTAAAATAACTATTCTAATTTAAAAGTAGGTATACTAATATATTAAATAGTGTACAAACTTTTAAATTAAAATAATTACTTTAATGGCTTTCGGGCTTAGTTTGGGCTTTCGGGCCGGGCTTCAAGCTGAAAAGCTGAGCATGAGCCCCGCCTGAATGTCGGGTTTTCGGGCTCTGGCTGCCAGGCCGGGCTGTCCACGCACAAGTTTACTTCATACATCCTCCTCCGACCCTATACGCACCATCAGGACATCGACCAAACGTGGAAGACATTATTCCTACTGAAGGACATCGGTACCGCGCCACACAGTCTCAACCAAGACATGAAACCTAACAAAAAAGAGAACGCGGTCCATCACGCCGGCGGTGGGTCGAGACCCTCTGCACCTCCACAGCTCAAATACCATCGGAGGTGGGACAGACCTGTGGTGGCACCGACGGGAGGAGGAAGAAGAGTTTTCTTGAGGAGGAGAAAGACATCCAATCGGCTGGTTCAAAGACTTAGAAAATTGTTGAAATGCCAGTTGTATTTGTGTCTTCTTGTCGGAGTAAATGGCCACGGGTAGCCAAACCGACTCCCCCTGGCACTTCAAGAAATTATCAAGCCGATCGAGCCTTCAAGCATCCAAAACACAGGGCCGCCTTCCCCTGGTCGGCTATCTCACCGGCCGACTACCGGAAGGCAACCCGACCTCAAAAACCTCCCCGAAGAGAAACACAAGATGGCCGACTCCAGAAGCCGGCCGCAAGAAGACCGACTCCCAGAAGCCGGCCAAGACTACACCCTCAAGGGCTGCACCCACATAACGGTGATGAGACGGGGCGTGGCTACAGTACAACCTGCCACCCCCGAATCCCGGAGCACGCGTGGCCACAGTGCGCCATACGGGTCGGCTATCCCCCGTCCGGCGCGGCACTGTTGCCATGTTGACCATGACGCCACCCATGACAGGCGCCAGTACGGCCCGCGGGCGGCGGGTCCCTTCAGCCAGAGAGATGCTCGAAGGCGGTCAAGCCTCCCCCAGTCGGCCTGGGGCGTAGCCGGCTCCCAATAGCCGGCCACCTTCCTCCCTCGAAGTATGTGCATCATTAAGGAGACAAGACGCGGTAAGGCTACAGTGAGAGCCCGCCGGGCGGCGGTACTGTAGCCATGCTTACCTCGACAAAGCCCTCGTCATCAGGGACGAGGCTACAGTAACCAGCCACCGACAAGACCCCCAGGCGGTGGGGCCGGCCTGTCGGCAAGAGGCCGGCAGCCGGCGGGACCCACCAGTTGGCCGGCCCCAGCGGTCGGCGGAGAAGCCGGCGAATACAGGCACTGACGGCTAGGACCCGCGTCTAGCCGGATTACCATTGTACCCCTGGGAGGTAGGCCTATATAAACCCTCCAGGGCAGCCATGCAAAGGGTTGATCTCTTAGAGTTTTAGACACCACATAGAGAGAAAAGGAGAGCTAGCCTTGCCCTTCTTCTTCCTCTAGCAAAACAGCTCAAGGAGCCACTTTTAGCCACTTGTGTTGATCTAGTGATCATGCGGAGACCCCGCAGAGCAGGACTAGGGGTGTTATCTCCACGGAGAGCCCCGAACTTGGGTAAGATTCGCCGGCGTGCATGTCTTCGCCTTATCCCGTTTCCAGGCACCGGCGACGTCTTACTGTGTCCCAGAATGATAAGCCACCCGTTGGCATATGTCACACCTACCACCCGACATTTGGCGCCCACCGTGGGGCCAGGTGCACCGTCGTCCGGAGACCTGTTCTGGACGGGAACCCTTTTCCTCCCCCGCGAGCGTAGCCAGCCCGCCACGCCCGATGGCGCTTGCCCCGACGCGCTGCAAGGAGTCCACGACGCCTGCGCGGCGAGCTGCCTCGCCGATCTTCTTGGCGAGGCTCGCATCTCGGATGAGCCTGCGTCCGATGCGGGCACAGACTGCCCCGAGAGCCGCCTCGTCAGCCACCTCGACCAGCTCCACGTCTCCAGCGAGCTTGCTGTGGACTTGAAGTCGGTCGGCTCCACCGACCCGATGTTGGTCGACTCCGACACGGCATCGCTTGATGCCTTCCCCACCAACGTGGTGATCATCGACGACCCTCGAGCCGACAGCGGCAGCAGCGCTGTCACTGAGGTGCTAGTCATCAGCCACGGCGCCGTCTCCGGCGAGAACGCCCACGACGCCCTACAAGCGGCGCTGCACGACTTGTCCGTCCCCATCCCAGCCGACGCCGACGCCGAGACACTGGAGGCACGCCGCCTCGCCCTCGTCGCGGAAGGCCAGAAGATAGCATCCATGAGACGCCTCACCGAGGCTCACCAGCGCGAAGTCGACCGCGCCGCCTTCGGTACGCCGCCTCCCGGCGGGCCGAGCCGAGCCGGCTTCGTCAAGAAGCGCGGCGCAGCCATCGCCAGCATGCTGGGAGCAGGCCGCCCAGTCTACGCCACGCCACTCGGGAACCTACGTGCCGCTCAGGCGGCCGTAGACGAGCTGAACGGGCTGGGGGCCGACGAGCTTCCCTACATGACTAGACGCATCCAGCAGCTGATCGACGCGGCCGCAGAGCGGCATGAAGCCAGCGCCCGCGCCGAAAGTCCTCCCCAATGCCGAGAGCACGGCGCGACATCCCGAACGCCGACTGCGGACGGCGCCCGCGCAAGAAAAGACAAGGAGCCGGCTGCTAGCCGTAGCCGGACTCGGCTCACCATCGAGCGCGATGCAGAAGGCCGCCCCCGAGCTGTGGAACGACGAGGCGATCCGCCTCCTCCCCTGCCTCGTGGGGAGAGATATCCCACCCCGCCGCCTGTCACGCATCAGACTCTCGACGGCCGACTAGGCCACCGCGAAGGAGTCGGCGAGAATGACGCTCGCCACCGGATCGACCGCCTAGCGCGATCCCTGGCGCTAGAGGAAGAAGATGATGTCGGCCCGCCTTGCTTTGGCCCCCGCATCCGCGACGAACCCTTCCCCAAAGGGTTCTCGCTCCCAAGAGACACGCCAAAATACAACGGCTCCGTGAAGCTGGAAGACTGGTTAATCGACTACTCCACCGCAGTCCGCATAGCAAACGACAACAGGCGCGTTGCCGTGAAATACGTCCCGCTCATGCTTCAAGGCACGACACGCACTTGGCTGAACAGCCTCAAGCCCTACAGCATCAACAGTTGGCTCGACTTCACGGAAGTCTTCATCCGCAGCTTCACCGGCACGTACAAGCGGCCTCCCAAGCCCCGCTAGCTTTCCTTATGCGTCCAAGGGCTCAGCGAATCGACTCGCGACTACCTCACGCGTTGGGCCGAGCTCCACAACTCCTGCGAGGGGGTGCACGAGGTTCAAGCCATAGAGTACTTCACCGCCGGGTGCCGAGAGGGCACCCTCCTCAAGCACCGACTCCTCTGCGACGAGCCGACTACCCTCGACGAGCTGCTGATCATAGCAGACAAGTACTCCACGGCCGACTCTTCAATGAAGACCGAGCTTCGAGTGGATGCCTCTGGAAAGGTGCTCGCTCTGGCTCCCAAGACGCCGGCTGGTGACTCCAACCGACGCCCTTACCAGAACGACAACAAGCGCAAGGCCCCTATGCGTCCGTTGCCCACCCGCAGTCAAACGGCCAAGTCGAGCGAGCAAATGGCCTCATCCTCTCCGGCATCAAGCCCCGACTGGTCGTACCACTGGAGCGTTTGGCCGACTGCTGGCTCGATGAGCTGCCGGCTGTCCTCTAGAGTCTGCGTACTACCCCGAACAAGTCAACCGGCTTCACTCCTTTCTTCCTTGTATATGGTGCCGAGGCTGTCATCCCAACTGACATCGAGTTCGACTCGCCTCGGGTCACCATGTACACGGAGGCGGAGGCCAAGGAAGCGCGAGAAGACGGCGTCGACCTGCTAGAGGAGGGCCGGCTGTTAGCACTCAGCCGGTCCGCCATCTACCAGCAGGGTTTGCGCCGTTACCACAACCGGAAGGTCAAGCCAAGATCCTTCCAAGAAGGCGATCTTGTGCTCCGGCTGATCCAGCGAACAACCGGCCAGCACAAACTCTCGGCCCCTTGGGAAGGCCCCTTCGTCATCAGCAAGGCCCTAGGCAACGACTCCTACTACCTGATCGACGCACAGAAGCCGAAGGCACGCAAGAGGGATGATTCCAGTAAGGAGTCGGAACGACCATGGAACGCCAATCTCCTGAGAAGATTTTACAGTTAAAAGCAGTATGTGCCACGCTACCTTTCGTATTAAATACAAGACAACGGGCCCCCCGAGGCGCACTCGGGGACTACCCTCTTTTATCTATGAATGACGAGTGTCATACCTATGAATGTACTATTACATTTGATTTTCTGTCCGGCACCGGGTTCGACCAGTCGGCCCGGGGACTTGCCGCCTTGAGTTATATTAAAGTTCTACCTGCAGTCAGACAAGTAGTGTGCTGGCACCCGAGCCCTCTCTTATTGAAAGTCGCAGCTCGAAGAACCGACTGTCCGACTGGCAAGAGCCAAAGGCAGGAAAGGATGCCCACACGAAAAACGGCTAAGGACTAACGAACCTATATAACACAAGCCGGCCTCCCACCACACCTACCGGCTGTCAGAACAGCCGGCTGGCCAGCTTCCCATTCACTTTGCTACAATCCAAGAAAGCTAGAGTACTTGCCCTCCCAACCAGCCAAGCACTTCTCCAGCCACAGACTGCAGAGCAGCTGTCCGGCTGGGAAGGCGGCGACCAAGGGAGGGCGGCAAAGGAAACAGCCAAAGGATGAAAAGCAAGAACAATGGGAAGCCAAACACATGCATGATTATATTTACACAAAAGGCCTTCAACAGGCCGGCAGTCAACATAGTTTGAATACACCCCAGTGGGTGGAACTGCGCAAACTTAACAAAATATTGTTCGAATAGCAATAAACAGGAAAGCAAAGGCGTCGGATCAGGCTAAGGGCGCAACAGGCGAGCCGGGCTGGTCGGTGGAGACGGCAGTACCGGCTGGAGGAGTGGCCGGCTGGCGAGTCTCGGCTTGATCATCACCGGCTGCAGGCGGCGCGCTCGCACGCGCCTCGTTGCTGGAGGCACGATCAAGTTGAGGCTGGCCGGTTGCTCCACCGTCTGGCACGGCGTCTTCACCATCCTCTCCCTCCTCCTCTTCGCCCTCGTCGCTGGAGTCGATCTCCTCCGCCGAGTCCTCACCATCCGCCGGGTTCAGCCCGAACCACTCCTCCGGCTGAGCAATGCTGTTATCATCCACCTCAGGAGCAAAGGCGCTGGTGTCGGTGTAGTCGGCGATTGCCGAGGCGCGCTGGATGATATCCGGCCACACCGCCTCCAACTCCTCGTCAGCCTCCTGCCGCCAGGTGGCCAGATGGTCCAAGCTCAACTCGGGATACCAGGCTTTGACGAACTCCAGCGCCCGCCTGGCGCCTGACCGAGCCGCAGAAGCCTTTCAGGCCTCGAAGCGGCCAACCGCTACCTCCAGCCAATCGGCAGTCCGACTGGGGTTACGGGGAACCACCTCGCCGGGCCAGAGGACAGCTAGCACTTGCGCCCCAACGCGCTGAAGACGGCGGAGCATGCGGTGAGCCGGCTGGAGGCGGGTTTGGATCGCCAGAAGCTGCTCCTCAAGCGACCGACGAGCATTCGGCGCGATCTCAACACCAGCCTGCCTTCGCGCCTCGCGGTGGGTCTCGATGACCTGGTTGGCGGCAGTAGAGTAACCAGGGAAGTACTCTGCACAAGAAAGCAGAAAAAAACATAAAGTCAGAGAATGGACCAAATGGCAAGCGGCAAGCGAAGGAGCGAAGAAGAAGGCGGCCTACCGTCAGCCAAGTCTTCGATTTGGCCGTAGCCGTTGATCAGCGATTGCCTCGCCTCAGCCCAGCTCGCCGCCTCGGTCTCGTACTCGGCTTGGAGGGCGGCCTCACTGTCCTGCACCGCCTTCAGGGCCGCCTTGTGGCTCTCCTCCTGGTCGGCCAGCCTCTTGACCAAGCGGTCACGCTCCTGAACCAAGGCGTCGAACTCGGCTTCCTTGGCGCGAAGGGCGGTCTGGGTCCCACCCAGCTGCTCCCTCAGGTTTGCGTTGGCCTCTGCAGATATGGCAAAGAAGAAAAAAGTAATAAGAAAGAAGTCGCCAGGAAAGATCCGACCCGACTACTCAGCAGTCGGCCCGAATCTCGGGGACTACACCCAGTGGGTGCGGTGACGCGCCCCCACGTGAGATAAAAGATGAAGCACTTACTCCGGCTCTCAGTTAGATCAGCGGTCTTCTGGGTCAGCTCCCGAGCCTGGGAGTTGAAGGCAGCCGCGCGGAGGTTATGGTAGTCCTGCAAGTCGGACAGAGAAGCGAACAAGAGCAAGATAAGCAATCAAAGTCTACTAAGAAGTTCCAAGCCGCCTGCTCAGCAGCCGACTCAGAACTCGGGGACTACACCCAGTGGGTGCGCTGACGCGCCCCCACGGAAGAAATCAAGATCAAGAAACAGAAAAGCGGAAGACTCACCTGAATGGCCGTTCGTGTCGCGAGGAACTCTTGATTGTACTACCTCAGCACGGCGGCCTGGGACTGAAGCCGGTTCCGGACTTCTTGCGCCGCCACATTCACCACGGCCGTCCCACCACCCGGCGTCCACCCCGAGCTGGCGCTGGCCGTCTCCAGATCCTGGGTCGACGAGCTAGATCCCGCGGCCTTCTGCGGGTCCGGCGCCGAAGTCGCCTTCCCCGCGCGCTGGCGCGATGGCGACCGGACCACCAGGTCCGTCCTCACAGCTGGCTCGCCTCCAGCCGGCTGCACGGGTGGCGCGTCAAGCCGGCTGCCTCGGTCCGCCCCAGTCGGCGATGGCGGTGCCGCCTCCCTCTCCCGGACGACGACGTCGTCCTCCTCCCTCTCCATCCCCGGCAGGTCGCCACCGGCTTCCTCCGGCAGGGGCTCCGGGATCTCGGGCGCCACGGCGCGCAGGGGGACGGCAAACAAGGCCACGGCCGCTGTCTCTGCGGCTGCAGCCTCCGCCTGAGCCTTGGCCGCCGCGTCGGCTTGTGCCTCCGCCTGAACCTTGGCCGCCCTCGGCTCCTCCGCCTCCCCCTCCTCCCGCTCCTCCCGCACGTTCCGCTCCGTCGCCGCTTGAAGCTCGGCACGGGGGTCCACGCGGTGGGTGCTCCCGGATCCTCCTGCCGATCCAACCACGGAGGCGGCAGCGATCCACTCAAGAGAGAGCGGAGCCCTGTTTGATAAGTCAAGACAAGGATTCAGAAATCGACAAGAAAAGAAGAAGGAACACGCGAGAGAATCGACACTTACGCTGAAACCTTTTGCGGCTGCTTCACCACCTTGCGGAAGCGGGCCGCCTTCGCGGCCGCCTCATCCTGCCTGGTCGCCGCCGCCCCGCTCTTGGGCTTCTTCGGCCGACTGCCGAACAAGCCCGACGCGGCCTGGCGCTTCTGCGCGCCGCCTCGAGCAGGCGGCGCGGCGGATGAACCCGCGCCATGGTCGGACGCCGGCTGGCGGCGCGGGACGATTTCCGCCTCGTCGTCATCTGGCCAGTCGTCGAAGCAGGCTCCAAGCCCGGAGCCGCCTGCTTCGCCGCCTCCCGCCTCGGTGTTGTCGTCCATAGCGGCCGCCCCCAAGTCGGGGTCCTCCAAGTCATGCGCCGCCCAGTCGGGGAGAAATTGGCGATCCGCCCCCACTGACCCGGTCGCCGGTCGAAGGAGAGGGCTCTGCCAAGACGAGCCTACTGGTCAGAGTCGGCCAAGAAAAATTTGGTGACAAAACTAAAGAAGAGAAGATAAAGAAAGCATACCATAGGCAGGGGATTGGCACGGGAGTACGGCTCCTTGCCAAACTGCCACTCCTCGGAGAGCTTGTAGTTCGCGAGATAGTTCACCATGTGAGCTACCTCGTCATGAGGCATCTCCTTGGTGCACATCCGACTCGGATCGAGTTGGCCGCTCATTTGACACATCAAATGAGGGTGGCCTTGAAGCGGGATCACCCGACGCACCACGAAGGCGGCCAGCAGGCCAGACCCAGTCAGGCCCTCCGACTGGATCATTACTCGGAGTCGGGCGACGGCGGCGGCTCCAGCCGGCGACAGCGTCCTGGCCCGATAGGACCACTGGGGCCGCCTCCCAGCCGGCGGGCCGGCTACGTAAGCCGGCAAGTTGACGTAGTCGCCTTGTGGGGCGACGTTCTTCACGTAGAAGTACGATTTCTACCAAAGCTTCACCGACTGGATCAGCGTGATGGCAGGGAAGGGGTTGTCGGCTACCGGCCTCCGCATCGCGATGAAGGCGCCGCTCTGAGCCGGCATGCCCTGCATGCGGGTGCCGAGCTTGGATTGGAAGAATTCCCCCCAGAGCTCGAGGGTGGGAAGAACGCCAAGAAAGCCCTCGCACAGAATGACGAAGGCGGTCAGCAGCACCACCGTGTTTGGAGTGAGGTGGTGCGGCTGGAGCTGGTAGAATTCAAGGAAGGAGCGGAAGTAGGCGCTCGCGGGCAGGCCAAGGCCGCGCAGGAAATGCGAGCGGAAGATTACCCGCTCGCCTTCCTCCGGCGCCGGCGTGATCTCCTTCTTCGCCGCAAGACAGACCCGCACTTGGTCCTCGCCGGGCAACCGCCGCGTCTTGTGGAGGAAGTCGATGTGGTCCGCGTGGACGTTGGAGCCGTCCCAGTCTTCGCCGTGCTGCATGACGGCAAGAAGCTGACGAGAAAGGGCGCGGCGACGGCGAAATCACGGCCCCGCGGCGGCGAAGCTGCGGGGTAGTGCGAAGACTAGAGGGACGGCGCGGCGGCGAAGGGCTGCTGCAACGGAGAAGGAGAAGAAGAAAATGGCGGAGCGAGAGTGAGCGTGCGAGCGTCTGCCGCTCCCCCTCCTCCCCCTACTTATAGCCTCGTGCGGCGAAGCCGAGGAGGCGAGGCGTGGGGGGGGGGAACGTGGGATTAACTGCGCCCACTCCCCCACGCCCCGCGATTATTGCGCCCTAACGACGTGCAGAAACTGCCGTCGGAAAGCGAGCGGCCCGCTTTGGGCCACAGAAAATCCGCGCCTGGGCCTAGGCGAGGGAGTGGTGGACCCCGGCCTGCGGCGGCGTCCCGTCGCGCGCGTGGGCTGGCAGGCTTTTTTCAGCCGGAGGGTGCCACATGGCGCGCGGGCGGCAAGCGGCCGGCCCGCAACCCGGCGTGCGCACCAACTGGCTCCCGCCTTCAGACTTCAAAATCTCGCCAAAACAGCGCACCCAACCGAAGCCGGCTCCTAGCTGCTGGCTCTTCAAGATAGGAAGCTGACCGAGCTTCTCGTCCTCCTCTCAGCCTCGAAGCCCAACCAGCTTCGGGGACTACTGTCGGAGTAAATGGCCACGGGTAGCCATACCGACTCCCCCTGGCACTTCAAGAAATTATCAAGCCGATCGAGCCTTCAAGCATCCAAAACACAGGGCTGCCTTCCCCTAGTCAGCTATCTCACCGGCCGACTACCGGAAGGCGACCCGACCTCAAAAACCTCCCCGAAGAGAAACACAAGATGGCCGACTCCAGAAGCCGGCCGCAAGAAGACCGACTCCCAGAAGCCGGCCAAGACTACACCCTCAAGGGCTGCACCCACATAACGGTGATGAGACGGGGCGTGGCTACAGTACAGCCTGCCACCCCCGAATCCTGGAGCACGCGTGGCCACAGTGCGCCGTATGGGTCGGCCATCCCCCGTCCGGCGCGGCACTGTTGCCATGTTGACCATGACGCCACCCACGACAGGCGCCAGTACGGCCCGCGGGCGGCGGGCCCCTTCAGCCAGAGAGATGCTCGAAGGCGGTCAAGCCTCCCCCAGTCGGCCTGGGGCGTAGCCGGCTCCCGATAGCCGGCCACCTCCCTCCCTCGAAGTATGTGCATCATTAAGGAGACAAGACGCGGTAAGGCTACAGTGAGAGCCCACCGGGCGGTGGCACTGTAGCCATGCTTACCTCGACAAAGCCCTCGTCATCAGGGGCGAGGCTACAGTAACCAGTCACCGACAAGACCCCCAGGCGGTGGGGCCGGCCTATCGGCCAAGAGGCCGGCAGCCGGCGGGCCCCAGCGGTCGGCGGAGAAGCCGGCGAATACAGGCACTGACGGCTAGGACCCGCGTCTAGCCGGATTACCATTGTACCCCTGGGGGGTAGGCCTATATAAACCCCCCAGGGCACCCATGCAAAGGGTTGATCTCTTAGAGTTTTAGACACCACATAGAGAGAAAAGGAGAGCTAGCCTTGCCCTTCTTCTTCCTCTAGCAAAACAGCTCAAGGAGCCACTTGTAGCCACTTGTGTTGATCTAGTGATCATGCGGAGACCCCGCAGAGCAGGACTAGGGGTGTTATCTCCAAGGAGAGCCCCGAACCTGGGTAAGATTCGTCGGCGTGCATGTCTTCGCCTTATCCCGTTTCCAGGCACCGGCGACGTCTTACTGGCTCCCACAATGATAAGCCATCCGTTGGCATATGTCGCACCTACCACCCGACACTTCTTCTTTTAAATTTACAACAATATGGTGCCTGTTGAGTATTCCCACAGACTTCACCTAATTTGCAGAAGAAGAAAAAACAGTTTGAAATATAAGAGTTTCGTCAACAAAGAAATATAGTGATATATATTCTCTGCTGTGATATTGGTGCCCAAGCCGTTAGTGTCTCGTACAGGACAGGGGCCTACTAAGAGCATCTCCAATAGATGGTCCAAAATTTGGCGGTCCAAAACCGGAGATGTAAAATTTAGACCGCCAAAAAGTGCGTTTTGGAGCTCCGAAAAAAGCTCAACTCCAACAGATGGTCCAAATTGATGGTCCAAAAGAGCAACTCCAATAGATGGTCCAAAATGAAGATGTAAATTTCTTAAAACGACATACTACTAGTCCATTCAACATAGTTCAAACATCAAATTCAACATAGTTTCATACATGAACTTCAACTACTACTTATTCAAACTACTAGATAATTTACTCCTCGTCGTCGGAGCTGCAGAACTGTGCCCAGAGCACCTCCTTCTCCGGGTCGTCGCATCCCTCCTCCTCCTCCTCCGAGAAGTCTGCCCAGTCCTCCTCGGAAGAGGACTCGATGGGGATCACCGTCGAGGGACCGGCCTCGTCCTCCTTCTTCGGCCCCTTCTTCTGCTCCGCCTCACGCTTCCAGTAGTACTCCAGCTCGGCCTGGACGTACTCCGGATGCTCCCAAGAAAACCTCGCCATCGCCTCCTCGTCGGTCTCGCCAGCACAGACGACAACCGACGGCTTCTTCGTCGTCTTCTTCTTCGTCGGGATTTCCTTCATGTTGATGCCCTGCGGCACAAGCATCTCCGCTTCCGCCTGACTCTCGATCTCTGGGAAGTTGAGGTGCGACCGAGGCCTCTCGGCACGCCACACCGCCACGTCATAGGCACGCGCGGCCTCGTGGGCGGAGGGGTACGTGTCGATCCACCAACGCCTTCCGGCCTCGGAGAACTCCACTCCGAAGTTACCCGAGGGCTTCTGCCTCACGCCGAACAAGCCTGACTTGCCCTTCGGCGTCTTCTTCGGCGCCATCGGAGAGCGGTGAGAGGGGT
>NC_057814.1:149592900-149609802 GCF_018294505.1 Triticum aestivum
GGGGTGTGGAGGCGACGGGGCGGCGGCGGACGGGCGGGAGGTCGCGGGCGGGCGCGCGGGAAAGGAAATGAAGTGGCGGTTGCGCGTTCGCGGGCGGCAGCTGGTTTTGGACCAGATGCATCTCGTGATGTAAATTTGCACCGCGAGGTATTGTATTTTACATCACGAGGAGGCCGCGGTCCAATTTTTTTTACATATGAACCATCTATTGGAGCTGCGTTTTTTGCCTTAGACGATTCAAAAATTAGTTACTTTTACATTTGGAACATCTATTGAAGATGCTTATGCTCAACTTGAAATGACAATGTATTTAGTCACTAGAGTATTGTACATGTAGCCCGTGGAAGAAAAGTGTAGTGTGCATGTTGTCGCTCAAATCACCAGCATCGTCCCCATTTCAGATGCTGAAGACTCCATTGGGGAATTAAGCAAGGTGACTGGATTGGCTGGATGTTAACATCAACATCGGGAATATTGCGTTTGTGCTGTAATTCGATTCTTCAGATCCGTAGTTGTCTGAATCGTCTGTCAACTCCTTTTATTTTAAAGAAAGAATTGTACATCAACTGCCATTTTTCTTTTCTTTTTGGCGAACCCTTGTGTCAATTGTTGATCTACGACGAGGAGTAAACCCAGGGTCAACTAGTTTTGGACCAGACAGAGGAACACGGCACGCAACCCAGCTGCCGAACGAACAGGCTTGGTAATCGCCAGTACGACAAGCGGAGGTCTCCGTCCAGACCCAGCATGCAGTTCAGAAAACAAAAAACGGAGCAGCGGCATACTCGTATTTGATTCTTGATGATGAGGTGCCAGATTGATGCAACCATCTATGCAGATGTGATTGCACGAACCGTGTCGGCAACATCGAAATCTGATCTCATCATCTCACGGGTGGCGAGTGAATTGACACCGACGGGACACGCGGTTGCAATGCGAGTGACCTCCCCCGAATCTTCCGAGCATCCAATGCTCTGGCGGATTTGCGGTCTTAATTAAGTTGCTGGACTCTATTAGTACTTGCCATTTCTTGCTTGTAATATCTTTGGAATGATGAAAACTAGCAGAGGCGCCACCCAAAGTTGCTGGACTATCTATATTAGTGGTATTTCTCTGTGCAATATCTTTGCAATTATTAAAATTCGAACCATATCTTTGCAATGAATGAAAGGTAGGAAGTGTCATGCAAAAAATATACCACGTTAATTTGTAATATCATCGACTGCAGCACTAATGATGATAACAGGAATCTACAAATATATGTTTCATAACATGATGATGGGAGATGATGATCATAGATACAAGCGAGAGGAGCTTTCTGGACAAATTCTGTGACTATTACAACAAAATTGAGTTCTACTGCTGTATGATTTTATACAATGGCGAACGAGACAAGAAAATGAAAGAATTGCCGGAGCACCACCACCACCACCAGCCTATGGACACCATCCACCGCCACCAGCGGCCAACAGGAAGAAAGGGACGTCCCGCCTTATCGCCTCCGCCGCCCCACTATAGCAGAAAAGAATCGGTTGGCCGGCGCCGTCAGCCCCGCGCGGCGGCGGGGGGAGTGTGCGGCTGCTGCGGCAGCGGGTGGTGGAACAGCGAGGGCGCGTCGCGGCCGCCGAGGTCCATGGAGGACCTGGCGGAGCCCGGCGGCGCGGCGAAGCGGGTGGAGAAGTCGGGGTACCCCGGGAACTCGCCGCCGGGGCCCTCCGGGCTGGCGCCGTGGCCCTCGTCGAAGTTGAGCGCGTAGCTGAGCGCGTCGTAGTTGAGCTTCCGCCCCCCGCCGGCGCCGGCCCCGCCCCCGTGCCGGTGGTGCCCGCGGCGGAACCGCCGGATGAAGGTCTTCCAGCGCGGGCCGGCCACCAGCTCCGACCACTCGCGCACCTTCATCAGCGCGTCCACCCCGCGCCGCCACCACCGCCGCCGCTCCGCGCCCGCCCCCGTCCCTGCGCCCCCTTCCCCCACCTGGTGCCACCACTCCTCGTCCGTCGTGGTCGTCCCCGCGCGGCGGGCGTGCGAGGAGGACGACGACTGCCACGGCGCGGAGAAGCAGCAGCAGCGGTACCGGCGGCGCGAGAAGAAGGCCGCGTCGGCGTCGTCGGGCGAGGCGCCGTGGCCGGCGCCGGCATCCATGGGGATCTCGGGGCGGTTGGCCGAAACTCTTTCTTGAAGAGCGATGCGTGACGCGTGCGCGGGGCGGAGGGGAGCGGAGGCGGAGGCGAGAGCGGGGAGGGGCGCCAGGGTTTTATCGGGGAGGCGGTTTCCACTTGCCCGCGACGGCGCGCGCCCCCTCGCGCCTGGTGAGCCCAACTGCCATCCATCCATCCATCCCTTCGCCTCGTGACCCCGGGCCCACCTCCAGCGTGGTGGTGGGGCTTTCTCTCTCGGGAGTCTGTGGGGCCCGTGGTTTCGGGGCACAGGTGTCAGTGGAGACGGGTGGGTTGTCATCGGCTGGCAGGCGCGGCCGTTTATTTGTCACGTCGTTGCTGCTTGACGGACGGTGACGGGTGGCGGTCAGTTCCGCCGGGTAGGGTTGTCAGTGGCCAGACGTTGTGGGGGTGGGTCCAGAGAACAGTGAGGATACAGAGCAGAAGCCAGGACGGGCGGTTATTCTTGCTCGGGGTATGATTCGTTGGATGGCGCGCCATCCCCCATCCCCCATCCCATGCAGAGTTTTTTCTAAAAAAAAGTTTATTCAATCTCTACTTCTAACGTCTTAGTTGGTATGGTAGTCTCCGTTCCGGATTTATTTTCGTCCCACCTACCATGGTTTTTTGATACCTGCTCCCACCTCACTGTTAGCCGCGTCAAATAAAAAAACCACGTCGCGATGCCCCCACACAGTCCAGGGCCGCACCTAACGTCGCACCCATCTACAAGCGAAGGAAAAAAACCTCCGAAAATTAACCAACGAAAATTAACCAGCGAAAAAAAAACCTAAACCAATCGCACGCACGACTCTCCTGCCCTCCACTCTCGATCCCCTCCCGTCGCCGCCGCCCTCGGCTCTCGATCCCCTCGAGTAAGCTGCGTCGCCGTCGCTCTCGATTCCCTCGAGATCGTTGCGCCGCCATCCCCTCGAGATCCCCAGATCTCACACCGCCACCGCCGGTGCCTCCTCCTCTGGCGACGCGGCGAACGAGAGCAGGGCCGCAGCAGGGGTGGCTGCCTCGTGCCCCCGATGTCCAGGAGTACGTCTAAGATCGTCATGTTTTCTTCCCCATCGAGTTCGCCTGTTGACTGGTTCGCGAAGGTTTCGGCAGATCCGTTTTCGCCCTGGATGTGAGTCGTGTACCGGCCACTCTGGCGGTCCGACCTCGTGCGCGTCGTCCTCACCATCAACCCCAAGTCTTTCCTCCAGTGGACCATTGAACTCCACAACCAATTTCTTCGACGCTGTCATGCAGGTTCGAGTCCACACAGTGAGGAGATTGATTCATGCGTGCTTGTTTCAGTCCAGATCTCTAAATAAATGTTCCGAACGAGGAAGCTATGGGAGATTGGCAATGTCAAGCATGTGTTTCCTTACGTCTTCTTCTGTACTCCAGCTGGTACAACTTCCTGTACTTTCTCATATTTTTTTGGTTAATTGTGATATGTATTTATTTCAGCTCACACCTCAGTTCCAGTAACCATTAGAGTCTGACTTCTTTTCTATTATTGGATATTCCTCAGTTCCAGTAACCATTAGAGTCTGACTTCTGTTCTCTTATTGCATATTAGGGTTGTAGTTTTTGATACTACTCCTACAGGGCATACTTTAGGGTTGCTGCAGTTCCGATCAACACTTGAGAAGAAAAATGATGCGAGTAAAGAATAGCTTCAGTGGTCTATTGAATCAGGTGTTCCTTAGTCTTGATAAATTCCAATCTATTGGGAAGCTATGATTGTTTTCATGTGTATGCCCACCGCCGTGTTGCTTTTATTCTGATTTTAACATATTATGCATCTGTTCATTCCAACATGACAATACACTGTATAATTTACGAAAGAAGATGGGCATGATAGTCTATTCTTGGTTCATTAGAACATGGCCTACCAATATGTTGAGGAATTAACGGCATCCTGAATAAAAGATGATTCCTTAATTGTTTGATTTGTTGAGTCTTACATATAAATAGATACTGTGGTCCATGGAATTCTTCCATTGTTTGTATTGAAGTTAAATGACAATATGCTCTTCATATATACTTTCAATATAGTAGAATATTCATTTGGGATAAATTGACTTGTTCTATTCGAAAGTGCTGCACCGGCACTAATAAACAAATCCAATCTCATGTCATCTATTTATTCTGACAATGGTGCCGTGTAGACTAGGAATTAGAAAAAAAACAAGTACTAGGATACATTGCAAACTATGGAACGAAAGAAACCTACTTGAAAAGGCCTCAGCAGTTCTACGCATGAGTCGGGTAATGCAGCATTATAGGATGATCCATTCATATGCATACAAAGGCTTCAATTTTGATTTCCATTCAGTTTCATCCGAATATTGATTTTTCTTTAGTTTAGATCAGCTACGATTTAGGTACTACAGTTGTATAGGATGATCCACTGCCATTCATACAGAGGTTCCAGTCTTGAATATGTTTCAGTTGAATTCAGTTTTTCGAGTCAGCCCATCTCAGCTCTATGTGACATTTATAAGATGACTCCATAAAATTCACAAAAGACGGTATTTTTTTTCCCATCTCAGCTCCAACTGTTGCTTTCTTTGAGGTTTGGTCGTCTAAGTAGCTTTGCGGTGTTATGGCCGGTGCAGGCTGGAGGACCCTGACTCGGAGGAGACGACAGAGTTCATGGCGAGCGAGGCGGACTTGGCCGAGTCCATGCTTTCCTGGTTAGGGAGAGCCTCCAACACAAGGTCATGTGTTGCTTCTCTCCTCTATTTGGATTTTATTAATTGGTGTCTTTTTTACTGATTCCTTCGCTATTGCTGTGCGCTCCTAGGTTTAGTCCATGTCTCTCTAGATTACTTCTATTTCGTACGGATGGTCTTGAGTTTGCACAATTCCGGGATGTCAGCTCGCCGCACATGTGATACTTATTGTTAATAGTTATAGAATTCCCTAGGTGTTCTTTGTTATTTTTGTGCACAGAAGTTGTTTGTGTCTTTGTCCGAGCCAATTTCAGTTACAAATCCCCGAGTTAAACTACATGTGGCTAACAACATTGCAGATGAAGCTCTCGTCTTTGACTATAAGTTTGACATGTGCTAAGAGTTTTTCGGTGGTTGATATCCTGCACCTAGATATGTTTATAGACTCATAGATGGAATATCCTTTCTTATTTATAGTGGATCTGTTGTTGGTGCCTTACTACAAAGTACTGGTGTTTTATGGCCACTACTAATGATAATAGCATTCTTTATGCTAAGCTGCAGATAAAATATTGAAGGGTGGAAGTCTGTTAATCATTCGATTAGACAATTTTTGTTATTTAGCAATCAGTTTAACTCATACAATTAAAGTCTGATTGTTGTAGTAAATAATGTTGCTAAGAACTTCAAGGTACCGCGTTTTTCCAATTGTCGCCACTTGGCAAAAAATTATTGTTTTTAGAAGTAACAAGTAGTTTAAAAATTGGTGTAGCCCGTAGCAACGCACGGGCGTTCTCCTCTCGATTCTCCGTTGTGCGATGTCGCAACTTCTTCTCCAACTCTGCGGGTGTAGGTAAGCCACCGCCTTCCTCTCCTGAGCTTTCTCTTGTGCTCTTTGTGTCCACGCCATGGCCATCTTGCCATGCTAGGTTCTACCCTGTCCATGGAAATTTATATGATTGGGCTTGTGGTGATGGTCTGCTATGTCACTGTTTCACACAATGCACAGGCATAATGTATGTGTAGAATTGTAAATGTAACATCTCAATGTCACCACACTATGTTTTTGTATCGATTCTGTACATGAATATTTGTGTGTTTGTTTATTTGTTTTCTATGTGCTTCTATTCTGAATAATGCTACTTGCCTGACTGTCTATTTTTCTATTCTGAATGCAGAGAGAGAGAGAGAGAGAGCATCGTGACTGCCATGGCTTGAACTATTTTGCTGAGATCCTGGAAAAATTGAATGGTATAATTCTGTTAATTGGGAACCTTGGAATTGATTTTCACCTGAAAAGGTTGGCTATCTCAACCTTCTTAAACAATTCTGTAGCACGTATTTCTCATATGCATGAAACTTAGTTAGATTTGCTTTTTTTTTTAAATCATGGGCCATCCACTGAGTATTATGTTATTCGTTCTTTTGGTGTTTTAATTTAAAAAATCAGCTCTGCACAAGTAACAACATGGCTTAAAGCCTGTTGCTTTTACTTGCGTTGAGGACAATCTGATGGACAACCTCCGACCTACTCGCACCCCATAGTTAGTGTATAACGGCTGGAGAGAAATTATGCTTTTCTTCATTTGGACTATTCGATAGATGCAACAGTTATAAAAAGAAGAATTTTGTAAATCAAAGAGAGATATGCTCTCATGAATTGCTCACCTCTGAAGGTTGAAAACATATGGGCCTGATGAGGCCGTTTTCTTTTTACAATTTCCTCTAGCAACAACTCCGTGTATAATCCAGAAATTGATCGTTGCTTATTTGTTTTTGAAAGTGTACAATTTCATTTATGAAAGTGTAATGTTCTCATCTCTATTATGATGTTTCAAGTATACTACTTCTCTCAAGAAGGTTGGAGTCAATGAGGCAGCACATAACTGTGTTTGATGCATTCTTCAGGTTGATCGAGGGTCGGATAATGGACGTAACACAGCTGCTAGAGAAGATATTATAATATGGAAAATAGCAGATGAGGAGCAAGCTGAAGTTGGTAGATCAATTGAGCAAGAGTTCCAGACCCAGGTGCACTTATAATTGAGTTGTTTGTATGAGCAGTGCTACATGCTTCCACTCTGCATCTCTGTAGTTATTTGGCTGAAGGTGTGCAAGAGTTTGAGCTATTAATTATTATGTAGTTTTAAGTTTTAACTTTAGAACTGTGTAAGTTATTCCCTTCTTTATAAATAACTTCATGTGGAAAAGTATTCTTTGAGGGAAACAAGGTCGAGAATTCGCATTAGTGGTTTACAGTGATAATATAATAAGTTTGCATTTTATACCATCTAGCAGGACTTCACGGAAGTTTGTTAGAGGAATTGCAACAGCCATGATCAAATATTATATTTCTTATTCCTTTTTGGTTTTAGACAAGAAAAGTAGCTCAAACCTTCTACTGCCGCATTCGCTGTAGTAGAGCAATCGCTGCCTCAAACTTCAGAGAAGATGGGCATGAATGGATGTTTTGGTTGCAGGTTACACCAAGAACAAGTGCCTCAGATTATTCATTTTTCAGGCAGCGGAAGGATCACTCCCCCTCCACTCGCGTCGCTCACCTGAGGGCGACTCGAGGGTGCCCTCGCCCCGTCCGCCGTGACCACCCCTCTTCGGATCTCACTGCCTCGACCAAAATGTAAGTGTTATACTTTTGTAGAACAACATTAAGAGGATGTGATATTAGCTAGCTGAATTTTTTCCAACTCCTGCACTAAAAGGATGTAAGTCGCCATCCAAACGATCGAAACACATCAGCTTGTAATATCGTAAGCAATTTGTCTCTCCGGTACATGGTTATCGACGTGTAGATTTTGGTAAGCTTATATTGTCGATCTTCTGGTAAGGTGACCCTTTCAATACTAATACCAGTTTTGTGAGTGCATGCATGTTCTTGTCATCTCAACTAAATCTGGATGGCCAAGTTTCCACAGAATGGCTCAAGATTTTCAGTCATACACTATCTGTCACACACCCAGACTTTATGAACATGTGATTTGTCATCTCAATTAATCGACGATTTTTGCTTGACAGGTGATTTGAGGCAAAGTCTGCGTTTGAAGCAAGGACAATAAAAATGATGGAGCTTTTGGTGCTCAGCACTTTGAAATGGAGGATGCAAGCTGTTACTGCTTGCTCGTTTATTGACTACTTCCTTTGCAAATTCAATGATCATGACACACCCTCCATGCTCGCATTCTCCTGCTCAACTGACCTCATCCTAAGCACAGCTAAGTGTATGAAAGTTAAATCAGATCCCCTTTTTTAGTATTCATCGACCAATGTGTTAAATTAGATCTCACTTGTAGTATCCATGGATCAATGTGTAGAATTTGGCGGCGATCAATTATTAAAGTTTCAGAATTTTGATTGCAGGAGCTGATTTTTTGGTGTTCAGACATTCAGAGATTGCTGGAAGTGTTATACTTCCTTCATTTGGGGAGCACAAGACTTCAGTTGTCGAAGTGGCTACAACTAATTGCAAGTATATAAACAAGGTAGTGATCAGGTCTGTGTTATTGTTAACTAAATCATTTGCCCGCATCACATGGTAACCTTTAAATGCAATGGTGCCTCTGTGTACAAGAAGAATGAGGTATTTGAATTAAATTGTAGGGAGGCTTCAGATGTATCCGAGAAAAAGCATAGCACCAACTTTTATAATGGTCATATGTTTCTATCAGAGCAATGCCATTATCCTACATACATTTTAAAATGCATTTGAGTTCTAATACATATTGTACATGTACCAACATTCTTTCCTCTGTTTTCGTTTTTTTGTTGTCCTTAAATGGCATCTCATTTTTACTTTCATTTAGAAAGTGAAGTAACATTAATAACTAATAAGTTCTCACATGTTAGGTTTTCTTGGACGTTGTTGAGAGTGTAAACCTTCTTATGTCTTCTAAAGGGAATTTGTGTACCATCAAATTTTACCTGTCTGTTCTGAGGTTTCTGGTGTCTTCCTATTCAACTATTTGATGTTCATTGTGTATATTTCTTACATTTCTGCAGGGAGTGTTCTATGATGTGACGTGACAGGAAAGATCCTGATGAAGTGCTTCCTTTATGGAATGCCTATCTGAAGTTTGGACTAAGAGACATGCTTTAATTGGCTTAGTAAAAAATACTTGCTAAAGAGCAATAAGATTAAAAGTAGATGTTTTTATTGTAGATTAGGATATGTGTGTTCCGCCACCGGTTCGACTTCTCATATTAGAAGGCAACCAGTTAGTTCATATATTACTACTTTGCACTATTGTAGAGGGATAATGAGGGATTGAGAGGCTACTACTATTTGTATTGCTGTCGATGCTTGCACAATGCTACTGCTTATTATACTTGGGTATTTATCTTTGGAATAAAAAACAATCATTTTCTCCCTTCAATCAAATAGTCATGACTTAGTTTTACTTACTAACCTCTCTTCATAATTTTTTTTTGGATTAAATTTAGCTTTTTATAAAGTTGCAAAGAACAGTTCTGACTTTTGTGGGTAGTCAACCAAATTCTGGTTCTTGGTTGAAAGCCCCTTGTCATCGTAGTTTACTCGAAGGCAGCTTCAGATTGATTCTCATACCAAGGGTGCCATCTTTGGAAGCAATAGTTCTAAGTTTTATAAAGAACCATGTTATATTTGCTTGCTTTTTCTTGTATAACCAACAAATATTTGTTGTGATTAGAATTATGACAACATCGGTGTTCATCACTATTCTTTTTGGAGTTGAATAGATATGTCTAAATTACACATAATGTGTATGAGCAAAATATTATAGTTTGACTTTCATGTCTTTCTTGGAAGTCACCTTAGTACTATGTTGCTGTCTTCATGTCTTTCTCATGGCCTTATTAGAGCATCTCCAATAGATGGTGCAAATTTTGACGGGCCAAAACCGGAGATGTAAATTTTGGACTGCCAAAAAATGCGTTTTGGAGCTCCGAAAAAAGGCCAACTCCAACAGATGGTCCAAATTCATGGTTCAAAAAAGCAACTCCAATAGATGGTCCAAATTCATGGTCCAAAACCGGCCAGCGGCCGCGCGGCTGTTGTTCAGCCGTTGTCCAGCCACTGTACAGCCGCACATATTGCATAAGAGCATATTTTAAAACAACATAAAAAAAATTCATGTCCACAACATTAAATTATTACATAGTTCTTCAGATCCAGGAGATGAAATGCAACACAAATACAACATAGTTTTGCACAATACAACATAGTTTTGAACAAACAAATAATGAATCTATGCGGATCTTTCGCCATGCCATTTCCAATGCTCTTCCATCAAATCTTTCTGGAGTTGGTCATGCACATCGCTGTCTCTAATCTCGCTGTACACCTTCATGAAACGTCTGATGCACTGTTCTTTTCGCATGGGGTTAACAGGAATGCCCATCAAGTGATAGAAGTTGTAATCTAAATCTTTTCAACGCTCGTTCTCAATGATCATGTTATGCATGATCACGCAAGCGGTCATGATTTACCAAAGGATCTTTTGATCCCAAAATCTAGCTGGTCCTCGCACAATAGCAAATTGGGATTGCAAAATCCCAAATGCCCTCTCAACATCTTTTCTAGCTGCCGCTTGTGCATTATGAAAGACAAGTTCTTTCTTACCTTGAGGTGTTGCAACCGGCTTGACGAATGTACTCCACCTCGGGTAGATCCCATCTGCAAGATATTACCCATAGTTGTAGGTGCGGCCATTTGCTTCGAAGGTCACCGGTGGTGCTTCTCCATTTGCTAAGTTGGCAAAGAGAGGTGACCGGTCGAGCACGTTGATGTCGTTGCAAGAACCGGGCGTACCAAAATATGCATGCCAAATCCATGTTTCATAATCAGCAACTGCCTCAAGAATGATAGTGGCATCCTTCCCACAACCCTTGAATTGTCCATGCCATGCTTTTGGACAATTCTTCCATTTCCAATGCATGCAATCTACAGACCCGAGCATACCTGGAAACCCTCGAGCTTTGTTCATCTCCAAAAGCCTCTGAGTGTGTTGAGCATTGGCTGCTCTCAAGTACTGTGGACCGAACACTTCTACCATAGTTATTGCAAATTGCTTGACATAGAAGATAGAAGTGCTCTCTGCCATCGCCAAGTTGTCATCAATGTAATCTGCCGGAACACCATATGCCATAATGCGCAAAGCGGCAGTGACCTTCTGCTCAATGCTATGCCCAGGCAACCCCGCACAGTTCCTTCTCTGCTCGAAGACTAGGTTATGCTGCTTCACTTCATTGCAAATGCGAAAGAACAAGTCCTTCGACATTCTGAAACGGCGTCGAAAGTAATTCTCCGGAAAGACAGGTGATGATGCAAAGTAGTTGCGCACCAACCGCTTGTGCGCATCAATCCGTTCTCTCCGAATGAACGCACGACCATAAGTGGAACCACCGTGCTTCGGTTTCTTCCTCTTGTGCATGGCCACTAGCATAGCAATCTCCTCTTCTTCATGGAAATCAAATTCCTCGTCCGACGATGAATCATCCATGAAAGAGGAGTCAACCGAGCTCATCTACAATGCACACGACCACTGTCAAACATACTATCCAATCCCGAGTTAAATCATCAAGTTTTGTCATTTTTTTACCTTGAGGAATTCCGTTGAACACCTTGTGCGCGCGGTGGAGGAAGATGGCCGCCGGTTGGATTGGCTGCTACTTATGGCTGCGGACGGCTCCGGACGGCGGCGGTGATAACAAAAGAGGTTGGAGGCCGGCCAAGAGGAGCTCGGCGGGCGGCGAAGACAAATTCGGCAGCCGGGCGGAGGGATTGGTGCGGCGGTCGTCGTGCGGCCGGTGCAACGTCCGTGGACAGGCTCACGGCCGACGGGAGCAGGTCGGCGGCAGCCCGAGACCCCGCGGAGGCCTACCGCGGCAGCCGGACCGCCGGAGGGGCCGAATCCCGCGCCGGCTGCCTCCCGATTCGGCGGTGTCCGGGCGGCGGCGGGGAGGCGAGGGGGGCGACGGCGGCGGAGGGCGGCGGCGGGGATGTGGGGTGGTGACGCGGGCGACGGCAAGGTTTTGGGCGGTCGCGGCGGCGGATTCCGGCCGGCGGGTCGCGGGCGGGCGGACGGGCGCGGGCGGGAACGGAAATGAAGTGACGGTTGGGCGTTCGCAGGCGGCGGCTGCTTTTGGACCAGATGCATCTCGTGATGTATATTTGCATCGCGAGATGTTGGATTTTACATCACGAGGAGGCCGCGGTCCAATTTTTTTTGTATATGGACCGTCTGTTGGAGCAGCGTTTTTTGCCCCAGACGGTCCAAAAGTTAGGTATTTTTACATTTGGACCGTCTATTGGAGATGCTCTTAAAGATCTCTGGTTGATATTTTTGTAGCACATTTCTTACAAGATCTCCTGTAAGGCTATAATTTTAAATTCAAAAAGCATTTTTAGTTGGGATAAGGAAGGAGGAAAGAAAAGGATAGCGCTTTAACGGTAAGTCGCCGATATAGCCCGTGGCAACGCACGGGCGTTTTACTAGTGTTTATAGAGTTATAATCGAGAGACATAAGTTTTTTTTGAAAATGAGTTTATTCAATGTTTATAGAGTTACAATCGAGAGACATAAGTTTTTCGATGCAGGGGCACTATGGTTAAGCTACACTGTCGTAGTGTACTCCGTGCGGCTGTAGTTTGTCGGACGATCTGCCACTCTGTTTTGTTCCCTTCATGTATTCTGCGGAATTAACTCTCTATCATTTTTCAGCGGTCTGATCTCTGAGATATTTGTTCTAAGGGCGACTCTAACGCGCCAACCCATTTCGTGTGTTCAAGTCTATCTAGGTTCGTGGGACACAAAATTCATCCCAACGCGGTGACTCACGACGTTTAGTTTGGACCCATTCCTATTTCAAATTTGGCCTGGATTTGTGCCCTCGTGGACATGTAGCGGACGCCCCACAGTGTCCTCCCCTGGCCAGCCTGTCGGTCGCACACATGCCATTCGCCCCCTTCACCCCACGAACAGCCTGGCCTCTTCGCCCTCGCCACCACCATCCAGCTTCTGACCTATTCGCCACCGCCCAGCCCTCGCTGCCGCATCCACCCACGCCCATTTTGTCGGCGTTGTGGGCACGTCTTGCTGTCGACGGAGTAGTACAAGTCCCACCTACCCAGGGTCGCCGGCAGCCCTTGATATACAACCGCTACCTCCACGGTCACCGCCAGAGAACGCGGTGTTCGTCATCCCTGGTGCCCGAATGGACCAAGGACGGGGCCCTTCGCCGGCTGAGACTCGTCCACGCCCGCGACTGTCGTCCCCACAAGGTGTTGGGCCGTTTGCCCGGCCGAGACACGTCCATGTCCGCGGCCGTCATCGCCCACAAGGTGTTAGGCCGTTTGCCCGGTCGAGACTCGTCCACGCCAGCCGTTATCTTTGTGAGGTACGGATTCATCACTCCGAAGGATCATGGCGGATAGCTCAGATGAGTTTTTTTTTCAAGAACATCATACGTTCATCATCGTCCTAAGAATCGTCCAAAGATAATGATGATGTTGTGGTTGCTACTTTCATCGTCAATGAGCACATTTCGAGGCGGCGACCATTGTTTAGGGGATTGATCGGGCCATGCTCCTGTGTTGAATCATAACAGAGAAAACGACTTTGTCCTACTCTACGACGATTATTTCGATCTCACACAACCATTATTCCGTGCCAAGCTTTTTCGGTGATGGCTTCGAATGATAAGACCAATGTTCAACCGTGTGGCACCCCATTTGAGTACAACAAATTACCACTGTATTCAGATGGACTGTCGCACACGTCAGCTCGGGAAATTAGTCTAGCGTATGCTTTTACAATCCATGAGTAACATGATACAAACCACTCGACAAGAGTGTTTTTTTTCTCGAATGCGCACGAGTGTGCGTATCATATATTAAGAGAAGAAGGGGGAGAGAACCCCGCCCACAGTTATTTACAAAGCGTTCACAAATGGACGCACTCCACCCCACGACACATTTACATTACATAGGACTACTCATCAGCCGCCCGCCCATCTACCCCTATGAAAGAAATTGGGAAATCTGCATGCAAGATGCCAGCCTGTTTCCATGATACACACTCAGAGGCAATCCGTCGTATGACAAGCTGCACATCCGGTATTCCGTCAAACACGATAGAGTTCCTGTGCTTCCACAATGCCCACATGGTCAGCAAGTGAATGGCTCGATAGGTCTTACCATGCTTTCCCTGTGGTATGGCTCTTGTCCACCAAGTTTGTAGATCTTCGTCCACTGATGGTGACAGGCCTGTCATGCCCATAGCCTGGCCTAGCTTGTTCCATATCTCTTTCGCGAACACCCATTGGAGCAGGAGGTGATTTATATCTTCGTCATCATGGTCGCAAAGAGGGCAAGCATTCTGGTGTGGGAGTCCATGCTCTGCGAGCCTGTCTGAGGTCCACACCCTTTTCCACAGGGCCAACCATGCAAAGAAACGGCAACGCAAAGGTGCGTTCGATGCCCATGTGAACACTGCCGCCGGTGAGACATGGAGCGTGGCAAACCTGGCCGCGTACGCCGACCTCGCAGAGAATTGGCCATCCTTCTCCCAGGACCACGACAGCTGATCTGGTACCTGGGCGTTTAGCGTTATATTTGCCACCCTCAACCAGGTCTCCAAAAATTGTAGAAGGCCGGTCCTGTCCATGTTTGGTCTGATATTGCAGGCCCACGTTGCATCCATCAGAGCCTCGACAACGGTTCTAGAGCTCCGAACTTTCTTTGGCACCTTCTCATACACTGCCAGGGCTAGCTATTGTATTCGGTAACCATTTAGCCATCTATCCTCCCAGAACAAAGCTATGCGTCCATCGCCAAGGGACAGTCTAGTCGCCGCCTGAAACAGGCCTTTTGCCTCATTGATGATTGCGAATCTGAATTCTGCCCATGGTCTGGACGGGTCTGTCCGCTGCAGCCAGAGCCATTTGGCTTGCAATGCCACATTCATCCACCTCAGGTCAGGGACACCGTGACCACCTGCCCACTTTGGTCGATAGAGAGTCTCCCATGCGACAGCGCATTTACCTCCTCTTGCTTCCTCCTTTGCACACCACAGGAAGTTTCTGCAGATCTTGATGATTGCCTTGATCGTTTTCGGTGGCAGGCCCATGGCAATCATAGAGTGTGTCGGGATTGCACAAAGAACCGACTGGATCAGTAACAGCCGGCTGCTCTTCGGTAGGGATGCCACCTTCCAATTTGGCAGGCGTGCTGCAATTTGATCTACCAGGTCTTGGAAGTGTGCGGCTATTTGCTTCCGAATGGACAATGGTAGCCCGAGATATCGACATGGGAAAGTTGTGGTTGCGCATCCCAGCAGCCCCGACACTAGCTGCATGTGCTCTTGCGTGCATCTGATTGGTAGAGTAGAACTTTTTCTGAAGATTGATCTTGAGTCCTGATGCCTGCCCAAACAGGTCCAGAATGACAGCACACGCCTGAAGGTCCATCTCCTTCGGTTTCAGAAAAATCATTGCGTCATCTGCATACATGGATACCCGGTGCCGCAGTCCCGTCCTGGCCAAAGGAGCAAGTAATCCAGCTACGGTGGCATGCTCAAACAGTCGGTGTAGAGGTTCCATGCAGAGAATGAAGATAATGGGTGAAAGCGGGCTTCCTTGACGCAACCCTTGGCAATTGAAGATTGTTTCACCGGGAATTCCATTGACAGCTATCTTGGTTGATGATGTCACAAGTAGTCCACAAATCCAGGAGGTCCACCTTGGTCCGAAATCCATCTGCCTCATTACTTCTAGAAGAAAAGGCCATTGCACAGAGTCGAAAGCTTTGCTTATGTCCAGCTTCACAAGGATCGTCGGATCCTTTAGAGCGTGCAGTCTACGTGTCGTGCCTTGCACGAGCATGAAATTATCATGCAGAGATCGTCTGCGCACGAACGCGCTTTGATGATTGCCCACCAGGTGCGGTAAGTCATCAGTGAGCCGAGAGGCAAGAACTTTGTCGAAGATCTTGACTGCGCCATGATTCAGGCTAACTGGCCGGAAATCTTTGATGTCCACCGCTCCCACTTTCTTCGGCAGTAGCGAGACGGTGGATCTGTTGATGGCCTGTAGCCCTCGCATGTCTCCACCGTGAAACATCTCTACCGCCCTCATGAAATCATCATTTATAATGTGCCAGCATGTAGCATAGAAGCGTCCTGTGAAGCTGTCCGGTCCGGGTGCCTTATCCATTAGCATTTCCTTGATCACTTTTTCCACCTCTTCCATTGAGAACGACTCCTCCAGATTCGTCAAGTTCCTCCTTGGCAACCCAAGCAACTCCAGGTTCAGGGTGTGGCTCCTCTCTGTGGCCGAACCTAAGAGGCGCTGTTAGTAATCATCAACCGCCCGCGTGATGTTGTCTTGGCCTGTGAGAACTTGGCCTTCCGAGTGGATGGAGAGGATGATGTTCTTCCTCTGCCGGTGGCTGGCTTGGCGGTGAAAGAAGGAGGTGTTGGCCTCTCCTTCCTTAAGCTAGCTGGAGTAGACGAGAGTGTTGTCCGACAATGGATCTTTGCAGTGAGCACAGCCCAAGAAGCTTTCTCTTAAGGGTTTTGCGTAGCCCGTGCTCTTTCTCTGTCAAGACTCTCGAGTCCATCGTTGCGTCCAGCCGTACAATGACCTCCAACGCAATTGCAATCTGCAGCCTGATATTCCCGATCCACCTATCGCTCCACCTCTGGAGTGCCTTGGCCGTAGCCCGTAGTTTGTTGTCAAGATTCACAACAGCATTGCCCGAGGGGCCAACTGAGCTCCACGCCATGTCCATCGTGTGAAAGAACCCATCAACCTTTGGCCAAAAGGCCTCGAAGCGAAAGCGCTTGCCATATGTGAAATCCACGTTTAGATCCAGGAGCAGAGGGCAGTGATCCAATGACAAGAGTGTTTTATTGATCTACGCAACTTTACAATGTCGAATTACAAGACTCCAAGTCTTAATAGTGCATTGAGGTTAGAGCAGTACCGAGTAGCCTTCGTGCCTACTTCGGAGGTGACGCAGCGGAAACTCTACTAATGGCAGCACGATCCTAGCGCGACCCCACTCCACAGGGATCTGACTG
>NC_057814.1:149610164-149613306 GCF_018294505.1 Triticum aestivum
CTTAGTGTGAGGGTAAGACTGCTGCTGATAGGACCGGGAGTGGGTATGCGAGTAGCACGCGCTAGTTTACCCAGGTTCGGGGCTCTCCGGAGAGATAATACCCCTACTCCTGCATGTCTGAGTATCTGTAGTATATCTGGTACAGGATGCTCCTGGAGCTGTATCTGAGGTCAGTGCCATAGGCATCTGGCATCTGGCCTCGTATATGCCTCGTATGTGGCATGCTAGTGGCCGGCCATGCTCATGGCCGTAGCATGTGGGTGCTCATGCGTGAGTGTGAGAGTGAGTCCATCCCCCCCGGGATGGATGGATGTGTGCCCATATATATAGGCATGGCTAGCTTAGGAAGTAAGCTAAGTGGTGGCATGGGCAAGGTATGGTGGGGTGTCATGCTTGTCCCCTGGGTCACTTCATAAATAGTGCCAGGGGACAAGTGACACTATACATGATGGCTGGGGTGACACGTGAATAGTGCTCGGGTACGACCGTCTCGTCGGTGTCTTGTCGGTGTCGAGTCGGGCTGAAGCCGGCAGCCGGCTAGTTGGTGTAGTCGACAGCCGGCAGCCGGCCAGGCAGAGCAGTCGGACGGGGAGCCGGCAAGAGCAGCCGGGCAGTCGGACTGAGGGGCTTTGCTAGCCCCGATGTCTTGAAATATTGTCTTGCCGTCTTCGGGATACCCGTGGCCAATTACTCCGACAGTAGCCCCCAAGACTCCGGGCAACTTGGCAAAGTTGGGCGGAGGTTTTTTGGTGGGTGTTCATGGAAATGATCATGCAAAAGACAAACTTAGTCCACGCAGATATATCAAATGATTGCTTTTAGCATTGCAAGTTTTATGCGGAGGGTGCCGACTCGGTTTCGTCCGAGCCCCCTTCAAACTTTTTCATGTTCCCTCCACTCTTTGGCTTGCTCTCGCTTGCCGGACAGCCGCTCTGCGGTCTGTGGCTGAGAGTGGGCCGCGGAGTGGAGTGTACAATACTCAGATTCTGGGAGCGAATTTAACCGAGCAGATACTCATAAAGAAAACGGCCGGGTCGCCCGAACCGCTTTTCTTCCCAGACGTTTTTCGCGTGGGTGGCCTCCAGCGTTCACTCTTGCTAGCCGGACAGCCGCTCCGCGGTCCGTGACTAAGGGTTGGCCTTTGGTACCGCACACGCTACTAAGCCGTCTGCGGGAACAAACGTCTCAGGCCAAGCGGCCAGCCCCCGGGCCAACTCTGGCTAGCGCCGGGGCGAACAGTGATGTAACTATAATGAAATGCGGAGATAGCCCCCGAGCATCGCTCGGGGTTATCCGTGCTCTCGCGGTGAAAAAATATGCGGGTGAGGAGCTCACATTGGTTTTCATGTAGCCGAGGCGGAGTTTGCCAAAGACAGTCGGCGCGGCTCGGTGCTCGCGGAGCGTACCAGCGCACCCGCTGGGTGTTGCCTTCGAGCCCCCGGGTGCTCGAAGAGGGTTCCCGGCCGATCAGGCTCGACCGGCCAGGCGGCGAGGCGTCTTGCAGCGCCCTTTTTCTTCTTCTGCCGGCTGCTGGCAGCCGGACGAAACTCTTCTCTTGTCTGCGATCTTCCGTTGGGGCGCACCAGCGCACCCACTGGGTGTAGCCCCCGAGATTCGGGCCGACTGCTGAGCAGTCGGGCCGGATCTTCCGGCAACTACTTTGTCTTCTTCCTCGCGGGGGCGCGTCAGCGCACCCGCTGGGTGTAGCCCCCGAGATTCGGGCAAACTGCTGAGCAGTCGGGCCGGATCTCCCGGCGACTATTTTGTCTTCTTCTTCGCGGGGACGCGTCAGCGCACCTGCTGGGTGTAGCCCCCGAGATTCGGGCCAACTGCTGAGCAGTCAGGCCGGATCTCCCGGCGACTACTTTGTCTTCTTCGCGGGGGCGCGTCAGCGCACCCGCTGGGTTTAGCCCCCGAGATTCGGGCCATCTGCTGAGCAGTCGGGGCGGATCTCCCGGCGACTACTTTGTCTTCTTCTTTGCGGGGGCGCGTCAGCGCACCCGCTGGGTGTAGCCCCCGAGATTCGGGCCAACTGCTGAGCAGTCGGGCCGGATCTCCCGGCGACTACTTTGTCTTCTTCGCGGGGGCGCGTCAGCGCACCCGCTGGGTTTAGCCCCCGAGATTCAGGCCATCTGCTGAGCAGTCGGGCCGGATCTCCCGGCGACTACTTTGTCTTCTTCTTCGCGGGGGCGCGTCAGCGCACCCGCTGGGTGTAGCCCCCGAGATTCGGGCCAACTGCTGAGCAGTCGGGCCGGATCTCCCGGCGACTACTTTGTCTTCTTCTTCGCGGGGGCGCGTCAGCGCACCCGCTGGGTGTAGCCCCCGAGATTCGCGCCAACTGCTGAGCAGTCGGACCGGATCTACCGGCGACTACTTTGTCTTCTTCTTCGCGGGGGCGCGTCAGCGCACCCGCTGGGTGTAGCCCCTGAGATTCGGGCCAACTGCTGAGCAGTCGGACCGGATCTCCCGGCGACTACTTTGTCTTCTTCTTCGCGGGGGCGCGTCAGCGCACCCGCTGGGTGTAGCCCCCGAGATTCGGGCCAACTGTTGAGCAGTCGGGCCGGATCTCCCGGCGACTACTTTGTCTTCTTCTTCGCAGGGGCGCGTCAGCGCACCCGCTGGGTGTAGCCCCCGAGATTCGGGTCGAGGCTCGATCGTCCAGGCGTCAAGGCGAACAGGCAGCCGTGCCGGCGCTCTTGTCGATCAGACATTGAAGCGGGCAGGCAGGCGGGTCGCGTCTAGCCGTCCGAGTGGCAAAGCAGGCGGACGGACAGACGGACGCTTTTTTCTTTTCTTCTCATTGTCCGGCTGTGGGCAGCCGGACGCACATCTCTTTTTCATCGGCTGTTGGTAGCCGGACGCTTCTTTTTCTTGTGAGCTGGCTGTGGGCAGCCGGACGCACGTCCCTCTCTTTTTTTAGCAACCGACCTCTTTTTTCAGCCGGATCGGCACTCGGCCTTTTTTTTCATTTTCAGTCCCAGCCGGCCCTCTTCTCTTTTATCTTCTTCACACTGGCTGAACAGTCGGCAGGAGTGGGCAGGGAGCCGGTAGCCGGCCAGCCCGGCCGGGTGGTGGGTGAAGCCGGGTGGCGGGCGGAGCCGGCCGTCCGGGTGGCGGGAGCCGGCCGCCCAGGCGCGGACGG
>NC_057814.1:149615211-149615767 GCF_018294505.1 Triticum aestivum
CGGGGCCGTTGGGGTTGCGCGCGAGGTGGGAAGCGAGCCAGTCACGGGGGCATAGGAGGACGCAACGAGCAGCAGCGCTCGAGCAGCGGGCACGACGCACATGGACGCGGCCAAGGCGAGAGCAGCGCTTGGTGGAGCAGCGTACGGGCATTGTACGTCCTGCATCCAGCCAATGTATAGGTGATGTATGGGAAATATCTGGGTTTCATCCAGCCATTGCATAGGAAGCGTATGAGCGGAGGAGCGACACGCAACGCCGAGGGGAGCGGACGCGCGAGTGTGGATGGATGCGGCGGACTGAAGCGAGGCTGCACGGCGCGCGGCGCGTGCGCGGATGGACGGCCGGCGTTGCGGTGGTGATGAAGATGGTGAGGCCGACGACGAAGACGCGTCGCCCCTCGCGGCCATTCCGGGGGCATGTCGATGTCGAGCCCCCGACCGCTGCTGGAGAGATGGCGCGACGCCGCGACAGTGAAGACGAAAATGGTCCCGCCCGAACTGCGAAACCAGCAGCAGCGTGGTAGCATGGTAGTAGTACCACCCCACGGTGGGCGCC
>NC_057814.1:149615854-149617202 GCF_018294505.1 Triticum aestivum
TGTGAGGCGACAGATGCCACAAGGGCTTAGTGTGAGGGTAAGACTGCTGCTGATAGGACCGGGAGCGGGTATGCGAGTAGCACGCGCTAGTTTACCCAGGTTCGGGGCTCTCCGGAGAGATAATACCCCTACTCCTGCATGTCTGAGTATCTGTAGTATATCTGGTACAGGATGCTCCTGGAGTTGTATCTGAGGTCGGTGCCATAGGCATCTGGCATCTGGCCTCGTATATGCCTCGTATGTGGCATGCTAGTGGCCGGCCATGCTCATGGCCGTAGCATGTGGGTGCTCATGCGTGAGTGTGAGAGTGAGTCCATCCCCCCTTGGATGGATGGATGTGTGCCCATATATATAGGCATGGCTAGCTTAGGAAGTAAGCTAAGTGGTGTCATGGGCAAGGTATGATGGGGTGTCATGCTTGTCCCCTGGGTCACTTCATAAATAGTGCCAGGGGACAAGTGACACTATACATGATGGCTAGGGTGACACGTGAATAGTGCTCGGGTACGACCGTCTCGTCGGTGTCGAGTCGGGCTAAAGCCGGCAGCCGGCTAGTTGGTGCAGTTGACAGCCGGCAGCCGGCCAGGCAGAGCAGTCGGACGGGGAGCCGGCAGGAGCAGCCGGGCAGTCGGACTGAGGGGCTTTGCTAGCCCCGATGTCTTGAAATATTGTCTTCCGTCTTCGGGATACCCGTGGCCAATTACTCCGACACCATGTTATAACCATGAGTACTTTGAATGTACTCGCAAGTCACATCATCATAAAACCTGTTGGGGAACGCAGTATTTCAAAAACATTCCTACGATCACGCAAGATCTATCTAGGAGATGCATAGCAACGAGCGGGGAGAGTGTGTCTACGTACCCTCATACACCGAAAGCGTAAGCATTTAGTAACGCGGTTGATGTAGTCGAACGTCTTCACGATCCAACCGATCCAAGTACCGAACATACGGCACCTCCGTGTTCAGCACACGTTCAACACGATGACGTCCCTCGAGCTCTTGATCCAGTTGAGGCCGAGGGAGAGTTCTGTCAGCACGACGGCCTGGCGACGGTGATGATGATGTTACCGACGCAGGGCTTCACCTAAGAACTACGACGATATGACCGAGGTGTGTAACTTTGGAGGGGGGCACCGCACACGGCTAAGAGAAGACTTGGTATGCCTTTGGGGTGCCCCCTCCCATGTATATAAAGAAGGGGGGGGAAGAGGTGGCCGGCCCAAGGGGGTGCGCCAGGTGTGGGGAGTCCTACTAGGACTCCCTAGTCCAAGTAGGATTCCCCTCCTCTTTCCTTTTCAGGAGTAGCAAAGGGGGAAAGAGAGGGGGAGTAGGAGAGGGAAAGGG
>NC_057814.1:149617550-149694864 GCF_018294505.1 Triticum aestivum
GGGGGGGGTCCGGTAACCCCTGGTACTCCGAAACTCATCCAAAACATCCCGAACCATTCTGGTGTCCGAATGTAACCTTCCAATATATGAATCTTTACCTCCAGACCATTTCGAGACTCCTCGTCATGTCCGTGATCTCATCCGGGGCTCCGAACAAACTTCGGTCGTCAAATCACATAACTCATAATACAAATCATCATCGAACGTTATGCGTGTGGACCCTACGGGTTCGAGAACTATGTATACATGACCGAGACACATCTCCGGTCAATAACCAATAGTGGAACCTGGATGCTCATATTGGCTCCTACATATTCTACGAAGATCTTTATCGGTCAAACCGCATAACAACATACGTTGTTCCCTTTGTCGTCGGTATGTTACTTGCCTGAGATTCGATCGTCAGTATCCTCATACATAGTTCAATCTCGTTACCGGCAAGTCTCTTTACTCGTTCCATAATGCATCATCCCACAACTAACACATTATTCACATTGAGCTTGCAAGGCTCATAGTGATGTGCGTTACCGAGAGGGCCCAGAGATACCTCTCCGATACTCAGAGTGACAAATCCTAATCTCGATCTATGCCAACTCAACAAACACCTTCGGAGACACCTGTAGAGCATCTTTATAATCACCCAGTTACATTGTGACGTTTGATAGCACACAAGGTGTTCCTCCGGTGTTCGGGAGTTGCATAATCTCATAGGCAGAGGAACATGTATAAGTCATGAAGAAAGCAATAGCAATAAAACTAAACGATCATTATGCTAACCTAACGGATGGGTCTTGTCCATCACATCATTCTCTAATGATGTGATCCCGTTGATCAAATTCTATGGCTAGGAAACTTAACCATCTTTGATTAACGAGCTAGTCAAGTAGAGGCACACTAGGGACACTCTGTTTGTCTATGTATTCACACATGTACTAAGTTTCTGGTTAATACAATTCTAGCATGGATAATAAAAATTTATCATGATATAAGCAAATATAAATAAGAACTTTATTATTGCATCTAGGGCATATTTCCTTCAGTCTCCCACTTGCACTAGAGTCAATAATCTAGATTACATAGTAATGATTCTAACACCCATGGGGTCTTGGTGCTGATCATGTTTTGCTCGTGAGAGAGGCTTAGTCAACGGGTCTGCAACATTCAGATCCGTATGTATCTTGCAAATCTCTATGTCTCCCTCCATGACTTGATCACGGATCTAATTGAAGCGTCTCTTGATGTGTTTGGTTCTCTTGTGAAATCTGGATTCCTTCGCCAAGGCGATTGCTCTAGTATTGTCACAAAAGATTTTCATTAGACCCGATGCACTAGGTATTACACCTAGATCGGATATGAACTCCTTCATCTAGACTCCTTCATTTGCTGCTTCCGAAGCAGCTATGTACTCCGCTTCACACGTAGATCCCGCCATGATGCTTTGCTTGGAACTGCACCAACTGACAGCTCCACCATTCAATATAAATACGTATCCGATTTGTGACTTAGAGTCATCCGGATCAGTGTCAAAGCTTACATCGACATAACCATTTACGATGAGCTCATTGTCACTGTCGGTGTCAAAACCGACAGATCTCGGGTAGGGGGTCCCGAATCGTGTGTCTAAGGATCGAAGGTAACAGGAGACAGGGACACAATGTTTACCCAGGTTCGGGCCCTCTTAATGGAGGTAATACCCTACTTCCTGCTTGATTGACTTTGATGAGTATAGGGGTTACAAGAGTTGATCTACCTCGAGATCGTAATGGCTAAACCCTAGATGTCTAGCATGTATGATTATGATTGCGTCCACGGACTAAACCCTCCGGTTTATATAGACATCGGAGGGGCCTAGGGTTATACAGAGTCGGTTTACAGAGAAAGGAATCTTCATATCCGAACGCCAAGCTTGCCATCCATGCAAAGGAGAGTCCCATCCGGACACGGGGTAAAGCCTTCTATCTTGTATCTTCACGGCCCACCAGTCCGGCCCACGTCACATAGCCCGGACGCCCGGGGACCCCCTAATCCAGGACTCCCTCAGTAGCCCCTGAACCTGGCTTCAACAACGATGTGTCCGGCGCGCAGATTGTCTTTGGCATTGGAAGGCGGGTTCCTCCTCCGAATACTCCAAAGTAGTCTTCTGAACACAAGAACTGTATCCGGCTCTGTCGAACAGTTGCCACCCACAACTGCAAGGGCATAATACTTAATCAAAATACATGGCTTGTCTTTACTGACAGTTTTACTGGTAACACGTTACGTCTAGCCACTTCATTATCGTTTTTCGACCTTCCGTTTCGCGTTTCGAGACGCATCCTCCGGTGACACGTCTTGTCAAAGCAGAGATCGTGTCCCCTTATTATGGGATTCTCATCAATGAGGGCTTGGGTAATCCAACCGTGCCACCCGCACGACCCCTTGGGAATAGGCAAATTTTAAGGCTTGTGTGGGGTCGCTTGATATTCGTTGCTTTTATAAAGGGACAAGGACCCATCCTTTTACCTCACCCCTTCTTCCTCCTCTGCCCTTCCGTCCTTGAGCTCCAGCGCCCAAGTCTAAATCTTTCTCCATCGCCACGACGTACTCCGGCCATGTCTGGATCCGGCTCTCAAGGCAAGTGGGTGGCCTCTTCCTTGAGGAAGAAGGATATCCAGGGACTCCGGGAGGCGACGTACTTGACCGCGGAAATAGCACACAGGCTCCCGGCCAAAGGGCAAGTCATCCCCACTCCAGAGCCCAGCGAGAGGGTCGTGTTCATCCCTCACTTCCTCCGCGGGTTAGGGTTCCCCCTTCACCCCTTTGTTCGTGGCCTCATGTTCTACTACGGGCTAGATTTTCACGATCTAGCCCCGAACTCCTTCCTCCACATCTCGGCGTTTATCGTCATGTGCGAGGCATTTCTCCGCATCCCCCCACACTTCGGCCTATGGCTGATGATCTTCAACGTGAAGCCGAAGGTGGACGACGGGGAGCACGCGGATTGCGGCGGCGCCATGGTGAGCAAGCTTCCCCACGTCACCTGGCCCAAGGGTACCTTTGTGGAGACCGTGAAGGGATGGCAGCAGGAGTGGTTCTATATCATGGAACCCCGTGACACCACATGGGCCGCCGCTCCCGAGTTTAAGTCCGGGCCTCCAATGTGGCTCACATCCTAGCTCAACAAGGGCCTAGATTGGGCGTCATCCGACGAGGGTGATGACGCTACAGAAGCACGTCAAGAGTATGATAGACAAGAACACCAGTCTTGCCAGCGTGAACCAGGTGATGCTTTTTCGCCGGATTCTCCCCTGCCAACGCCGGACTCAGTATCTGTGGGAGTTCGATCCGGCCAGTCCCCGGACCCTGCAGCGGTTCTTCGGTGATAACCCACAAGTATAGGGGATCGCAACAGTTTTCGAGGGTAGAGTATTCAACCCAAATTTATTGATTCGACACAAGGGGAGCCAAGGAATATTCTCAAGTATCAGCAGCTGAGTTGTCAATTCAACCACACCTGGAAGACTTAATATCTGCAGCAAAGTATTTAGTAGCAAAGTAGTATGGAAGTAGCAGTAACGGTGGCAAAAGTAACAGTAGCAGTTTTATAGTAATCGTAACAGTGGCAACGGTAAAGTAACTAAGCAAAGATCAATATGTGAAAAGCTCGTAGGCATTGGATCAGTGATGGATAATTATGCCGGATGCGATTCTTCATGCAACAGTTATAACATAGGGTGACACAGAACTAGCTCCAGTTCATCAATGTAATGTAGGCATGTATTCCGAATATAGTCATACGTGCTTATGGAAAAGAACTTGCATGACATCTTTTGTCCTACCCTCCCGTGGCAGCGGGGTCCTATTGGAAACCAAGGGATATTAAGGCCTCCTTTTAATAGACTACCAGACCAAAGCATTAACACTTAGTGAATACATGAACTCCTCAAACTACGGTCATCACCGGGAGTGGTCGCGATTATTGTCACTTCGGGGTTGCCGGATCATAACACATAGTAGGTGACTATTGACTTGCAAGATAGGATCAAGAACTCACATATATTCATGAAAACATAATAGGTTCAGATCTGAATTCATGGCACTCGGGCCCTAGTGACAAGCATTAAGCATAGCAAAGTCATAGCAACATCAATCTCATAACATAGTGGATACTAGGGATCAAACCCTAACCAAACTAACTCGATTACATGATAAATATCATCCAACCCATCACCATCCAACAAGCCTACGATGGAATTACTCACGCACGGCGGTGAGCATCATGAAATTGGTGATGGAGGAAGGTTGATGATGACGACGGTGATGGATTCCCCTCTCTGGAGCCCCGAACGGACTCCAGATCAACCCTCCCGAGAGAGATTAGGGCTTGGCGGCGGCTCCATATCGTAAAACGCGATGAATCCTTCTCTTGGATTTTTCTCCCCGAACGTGAATATATAGAGTTGGAGTTGACGTCGATGGAGCCTCAGGGGGCCCACGAGGTAGGGGGCGCGCCCCAGGGGGGTGGGCGCGCCCTCCACCCTCGTGGACAGGGTGTGGGCCCCCTGGTGTTGATTCTTTCGCCAGTACTTTTATTAATTCCAAAAATATTCTCCATGAAGTTTCAGGTCATTCCGAGAACTTTTATTTCTGCACAAAAATAACACCATAGCAATTCTACTGAAAACAACGTCAGTCCGGGTTAGTTCCATTCAAATCATGCAAGTTAGAGTCCAAAACAAGGGCAAAAGTGTTTGGAAAAGTAGATACGATGGAGACGTATCAACTCCCCCAAGCTTAAACCTTTGCTTGTCCTCAAGCAATTCAGTTGACAAACTGAAAGTGATAAAGAAAAACTTTTACAAACTCTGTTTGCTCTTGTTGTTGAAAATATGTAAAGCCGGAATTCAAGTTTTCAGCAAAGATTATGAACTAACCATATTCACAATAACATTTAGGTCTCATGTTTACTCATATCAATGACATAATTAACTAGCGAGCAATAATAATAAATCTCGGATGACAACATTTTCTCAAAACAATCATAATATGATATAACAAGATGGTGTCTCGCTAGCCCTTTCTGAGACCGGAAAACATAAATGCAGAGCACCTCTGAAGATCAAGGAATTACTAGACATTGTAATTCATGGTAAAAGAGATCCAGTCACAGTCATACTCAATGTAAATTAATAGTAATGCATGCAAATGACAGCGGTGCTCTCCAACTGGTGCTTTTTAATAAGAGGATGATGACTCAACATAAAACTAAATAGATAGGCCCTTCGCAGAGGGAAGCAGGAATTTGTAGAGGTGCCAGAGCTTGATTTTGAAATAGAGAGAAATAATATTTTGAGTGGTATACTTTCATTGTCAACATAACAACCGAGAGATCTCGATATCTTCCATACTACACACATTATAGGCGGTTCCCAAATAGAATGGTAAAGTTTATACCCCCCACCAACAAGCATCAATCCATGGCTTGCCCGAAACAACGGGTGCCTCCATCTAACAACAGTCCTCGGGGAGTTTTGTTTGCAATTATTTTGATTTGGTTTGAGCATGGGAATGGGCATCCCAGTTACCGGCCATTTTCTCGTGAGTGAGGAGCGGAGTCCACTCCTCGTGAGAATAACCCACCTATCATGGAAGATACAGACAACCCTAGTTGATATATGAGCTATCCAAGCATACAAAACAGAATTTCATTTGAAGGTTTAGAGTTTGGCACATACATATTTACTTGGAACGGCAGGTAGATACCGCATAAAGGAAGGTATGGTGGACTCATATGGGATAACTTTGAGGTATATGGAAGTGGATGCACAAGCAGTATTCCCGCTTAGTACAAGTGAAGGCTAGAAAGAGACTGGGAAGCAACCAACTAGAGAGCGACAACAGTCATGAACATGCATTAAAATTAATCAATACTGAGTGCAAGCATGAGTAGGATATAATTCACCATGAACATAAATATCGTGGAGGCTATGTTGATTTTGTTTCAACTACATGCGTGAACATGTGCCAAGTCAAGCCACTCGAATCGTTCAAAGGAGGATACCACCCTATCATACCACATCACAACCATTTTAATAGCATGTTGGCACGCAGGGTAAACCATTATAAACTCCTAGCTAATTAAGCATGGCATGAGCAACTATAATCTCTAATTGTCATTGCAAACATGTTTCATTCATAATAGGCTGAATCAGGAACGATGGACTAATCATATTTACAAAAACAAGATAGGTCGAGTTCATACCAGCTTTTCTCATCTTAATCAGTCCATCATATATCGTCATTATTGCCTTTCACTTGCACGACCGAACAGTGTGGATAATAATAATAGTGCACGTGCATTGGACCAAGCTGAAATCTACAAGCATTTAATACACAGGAGAAGACAAGGTAACATGGGCTCTTTGTTAAATTAACAATAATGCATATGAGATCCACTCAACATTTTCATCATGGTCTTCTCCTATCGACCCCAAAGAAAAGAAATAAAATAAAAATATTTACACAGGAAAGCTCCCAACAAGCAAAAGAAGAACGAGAAATCTTTTCGGGTTTTCTTTTAATTACTACTACTACAGGCATGGAAAGTAAACTAGCTACAAACTACAACTAATTTTTTTCTTAAGGTTTTTCAAACACACAAGAAGAAGGCTAAGAAAAGAAAATAAACTAAAATGGATAGTACAATGAAAAAGTGTGTGAACATGAATGTAATGTCGGTGAGAAATACGTCCTCCCCCAAGCTTAGGCTTTTGGCCTAAGTTGGTCTATGCCCACGGCTGGCCTGGCGGATATCGAAAGTTGTAACTGGGGTCGTACTGAGATGCAGCAGCTAATGCCTTAAGAGTTGCAGCTTGGAGGCGAGCTGCTCCCGTCCTCCTCTCATACTCGTTCGCCTCCTCCCTGGTTATGACATATCTCCCTTTTGCCTGAAAGTTAAAGAAAGTAGAATCTGGGAGGGCAACGTGAACAGTGCGCCGCCTGTCAAAGATTAGTCTGTACTTGAGAAATTGTTCATTCCTCTCAATAAACTGATGGCGAACCATAGCATTATAATCTAAATAAGCAGGAGGCAACTCCATATCATTTTCATGTATGGGTATGTCAAGATAATTAGCTAAACGAGTTGCATAAATTCCACCAAACAAATCTCCACTTATACTGTTACGATGCAACCTACGTGCAACAATGGCCCCCAAGTTATATTGTTTATCTCCTAATACAACACTCTTGAGAACACAAAGATCTGGCATGCACATGTGACATGCTTCATCTTTACCGTTAATACATCTACCTATAAAGAGACCAAAATAATGTATCGCAGGAAAATGAATGCTCCCAATGGTAGCTTGTGTGATTTCTCTAGATTCCCCCACAATGATACTAGCAAGAAAATCTTTATATTCAGATTTGCGGGGTTCACTAACATTACCCCACTGCGGGAGTTTACAAGCTGTATTAAAATCTTCTAGGTCCATGGTATAAGATTTATCATAAAGGTCAAATAGAAGAGTGTGAGAATTGCGTGATGATGTAAATTTAAACCTTCTCACAAAGGAATCACTAAGGTAGTAGTATTAGGGGCACTTATCTGACATGAAGCCCTCAAGTTCAGCATTACGCACATACGCGTCAAATTCCTCCTTAATGCCTACTTGGACCATAAAATCTTCCGACGGCCATTCACAAGGCCGCACTTGAGCTTCTCTTGGTAGTTCATTGTCCGGCTCACGTATCGTGAGCCTTGGTTCTTGCTTCCTTGAGGAACCACCTTGGCACATTTTCCTAAACATATTTCTTCCTCTGTTCTGAAATTTTTAGTGACTCAAAATAAAAGTGAACCAAACTCAACAAGATTGATAGCAACTATTCCCACAAGTGCCTAGAGGCTATATCATGCATTAAAACTACTTTGGACCATATAAATTAGACATGCAAGCTCAAGAACAGGGTCACCTAAGCAGCAAAAATTTGCAGTAAATAAAGCACTAGAACAAAATCTAATTGGACCATCGGAGGAGTCACATACTGAAGAACAATCCCCCAAAGCAGTTTTGTGAATGGAGCTTTGAGCAAGGAGATCGAAAATGGTAGCAAGATGAGCTAGAACACGGGTTTGAGCCGTGGGAGGATTTTTTCTGGAGGAAGACGAAGTGTGTGGGTGCAAGAATAAGTGGAGTGGGGCCACGTGGGGCCCATGAGGCAGGGGGCGCCCCCCAGGGGGGTGGGCTCGCCCTGGACCCTCGTGGCCAGGTGGTGGCTCCCTCTGGCATGTTCTCAGTGCCAGATATTCTTAAATATTCTACAAAAAATCATATTTCAATTTTGCGACATTTGGAGAACTTTTATTTTCGGGGTATTTTTTTATTGCAAGGATAATTTAGACAGACAGAAAATACTATTTTTGCTTAATTTAATCTAAATAATAGAAAGTAAAAGGAGGGTACAGAGAGTTGTGCTTTCTAACTTCATCCATCTCATGCTCATCAAAAGGAATCCACTAACAAGGTTGATCAAGTCTTGTTAACAAACTCTTTCCGAACAACATGAAACCAGAGAATTTCCGAATAACACTAAGTTACCTCAATGGGGATATGCACGTCCACAATAATAAGAATATCATATTTCTTCTTGACAGTAGGAAGAGGAAATTCAAAACCTCCAATAGTAATCGTTGGCATTTTTCCAATAGAATTGATACTGTGGACTTGAGGTTGTTTCCTCGGAAAGTGTACCGTATGCTCATTACCATTAACATGAAAAGTGACATTGCCTTTGTTGCAATCAATAACAGCCCCTGCAGTATTCAGAAAGGGTCTACCAAGGATAATCGACATACTATCGTCCTCGGGAATATCAAGAATAACAAAGTCCGTTAAAATAGTAACGTTTGCAACTACAACATGCACATCCTCACAAATGCCGACAAGTATAGCAGTTGATTTATTGGCCATTTGCAAAGATATTTCAGTCGGTGTCAACTTATTCAAATCAAGTCTACGATATAAAGAGAGAGGCATAACACTAACACCGGCTCCAAGGTCACACAAGGCAGTTTTAACATAGTTTCTTTTAATGGAGCAGGGTATAGTTGGTACTCCTGGATCTCCTAGTTTCTTAGGTATTCCACCTTTAAAAGTATAATTAGCAAGCATGGTGGAAATTTCAGCTTCCGGTATCTTTATTTTATTTGTAATAATATGTTTCATATACTTAGCTTAAGGATTCATTTTAAGCATATCAGTCAAACGCATACGCAAAAAAGATAGGTCTAATCATTTCAGCAAAGCGCTCAAAATCCTCATCATCCTTTTTCTTGGATGGGTTAGGAGGAAAAGGCATGGGTTTCTGAACCCATGGTTATCTTTCTTTACCGTGCTTCCTAGCAACGAAGTCTCTCTTATCATAACGTTGATTCTTTGATTGTGGGTTATCAAGATCAACAGCAGGTTCAATATCTACATCATTGTTATCGCTAGGTTGAGCATCAACATGAACATCATCATTAATATTATCACTAGGTTCATGTTCATCAGCAAATTGTGTTTCAGCATCAGAAATAGAAATATCATTGGGATTCTCAGGTGTGTCAACAACAGGTTCACTAGAAGCATGCAAAGTCCTATCATTTTTCTTTTTCTTCTTCTTGGAAGGACTAGGTGTACCAACATTAGTTCTCTGAGAATCTTGCTCAACTCTCTTAGGGTGGCCCTCGGGATACAAAGGTTCCTGAGTCATTTTACCCCCTCTAGTCATAACTCTAACATCATTATCATTTTTCTTGTTATTTAATTCATTGAGCAAATCATTTTGAGCTTTAAGCACTTGTTCTACTTGAGTGGTAACCATAGAAGCATGTTTACTAATAAGTTTAAGTTCACCTTTAACTCTAGACATATAATCACTCAAGTGTTCTAGCATATAAGCATTATGCTTCAATTGTCTACCAACATAAGCATTGAAGTTTTCTTATTTAACAATAAAATTATCAAACTCATCTAAGCATTGGCTAGCAGACTTATAACGAGGAATATCACCTTCATGAAATCTATAGAGAGAATTTACCTTTACTACCAGTGTCGGGTTATCAAGACCATGTATTTCTTCAATAGGTGGTAAATTCTCAACATCTTCAGCTTTAATACCCTTTTCTTTCATAGATTTCTTTGCCTCTTGCATATCTTCAGGACTGAGAAATAGAATACCCCTTTTCTTCGGAGTTGGTTTAGGAGTTGGTTCAGGAAGTGTCCAATTATTATCATTACTCAACATATTTTTAATAGCAATTCAGCTTGATCAACAGTTCTTTCCCTGAAAACACAACCAGCACAACTATCCAGGTGGTCTATGGAAGCATCAGTTAGTCCATTATAAAAGATATCAAGTATTTCATTTTTCTTGAGAGGATGATCAGGAAAAGCATTAAGTAATTGGAGAAGCCTCCCCCAAGCTTGTGGGAGACTCTCTTCTTCAATTTGCACAAAATTATATATTTCCCTTAAGGCAGCTTGTTTCTTATGAGCGGGGAAATATTTAGCAGAGAAGTAATAAATCATATCCTGGGGACTACGCACACAACCAGGAGTAAGAGAATTAAACCATATTTTAGCATCACCCTTTAGTGAGAACGGAAATAACTTAAGGATATAGTAGTAACGAATTTTTTCCTCATGAGTAAATAGGGTGGCTATATCATTTAATTTAGTAAGATGTGCCACAACAATTTCAGATTCATAGCCATAAAAAGGATCAGATTCAACCAAAGTATTTAACTCAGGATCGATAGAGAAATCATAATCCTTATCAACAATACAGATAGGTGAAGTAGCAAAAGCAGGGTCATATTTCATTCTAGCATTCAAAGACTTTTCTTTCAGCTTAACTAACAGTTTCTTAAGATCATATCTATCTTTGCAAGCAAAAAGATCTCTAGCAGTTTCTTCATCCATAACATAACCCTCAGGCACATTAGGTAATTCATATCTAGGGGGAGAATCTTCATCATCACTTCCATCAATATTATCAGTTTCAATAATTTCATTCGCTCTAGCCCTAACAAGTTGTTCATCAAGAAATTCACCTAATGGCACAATATTATCAAGCATAGAAGTAGTTTCATCATAAGTATCATGCAAAGCAGAAGTGGCATCATCAATAATGTGCGACATATCAGAATCAATAGCAGGAGTAGGTGTCGCAAGTTTACTCATAACAGAAGGTGAATCAAGTGCAGAGCTAGATGGCAGATTTTTACCTCCCCTCGTAGTTGAGGGATAAATCTTGGTTTTTTCGTCTTTCAAGTTCCTCATAGTGATCAACAGATATAAATCCCAAGTGACTCAAAGAATAGAGCTATGCTCCCCGGCAACGGCGCCAGAAAATAGTCTTGATAACCAACAAGTATAGGGGATCGCAACAGTTTTTGAGGGTAGAGTATTCAACCCAAATTTATTGATTCGACACAAGGGGAGCCAAAGAATATTCTCAAGTATTAGCAGCTGAGTAGTCAATTCAACCACACCTGGAAGACTTAATATCTGCAGCAAAGTATTTAGTAGCAAAGTAGTATGGAAGTAGCGGTAACGGTGGCAAAAGTAACAGTAGTAGTTTTATAGTAATTGTAACAGTGGCAACGGTAAAGTAACTAAGCAAAGATCAATATGTGAAAAGCTTGTAGGCATTGGATCAGTGATGGATAATTATGTCGGATGTGATTCCTCATGCAACAGTTATAACATAGGGTGACACAGAACTAGCTCCAGTTCATCAATGTAATATAGGCATGTATTCCGAATATAGTCATACGTGCTTATGGAAAAGAACTTGCATGCCATCTTTTGTCCTACCCTCCCATGGCAGCGGGGTCCTATTGGAAATGAAGGGATATTAAGGCCTCCTTTTAATAGAGTACCGGACCAAAGCATTAACACTTAGTGAATACATGAACTCCTCAAACTACGGTCATCACCGGGAGTGGTCCCGATTATTGTCACTTCGGGGCTGCCGGATCATAACACATAGTAGGTGACTGTTGACTTGCAAGATAGGATCAAGAACTCACATATATTCATGAAAACATAATAGGTTCAGATCTGAATTCATGGCACTCGGGCCCTAGTGATAAGCATAAGCATAGCAAAGTCATAGCAACATCAATCTCAGAACATTGTGGATACTAGGGATCAAACCCTAACAAAACTAACTCAATTACATGATAAATCTCATCCAACCCATCACCGTCCAGCAAGCCTACGATGGAATTACTCACGCGCGGCGGTGAGCATCATGAAATTGGTGGTGGAGGAAGGTTGATGACGACGACGGCGATGGATTCCCCTCTTTGGAGCCCCGAACGGACTCCAGATCAGCCCTCCCGAGAGAATTAGGGCTTGGCGGCGGCTCCGTATCGTAAAACGCGATGAATCATTCTCTCTGATTTTTTTCTCCCCGAACGTGAATATATAGAGTTGGAGTTGACGTCGGTGGAGCCTCAGGGGGCCCATGAGATAGGGGCATGCCCCAGGGGGGTGGGCGCGCCCTCCACCCTCGTGGACAGGGTTTGGGCCCCCTGGTGCTGATTCTTTCGACAGTATTTTTTATTAATTCCAAAAATATTCTCCGTGAAGTTTCAGGTCATTCCGAGAACTTTTATTTCTGCACAAAAATAACACCATAGCAATTCTGCTGAAAACAGCGTCAGTCCGGGTTAGTTCCATTCAAATCATGCAAGTTAGAGTCCAAAACAAGGGCAAAAGTGTTTGGAAAAGTAGATACGATGGAGACGTATCATTCGGCACAACGCACGAAGACATATGGAAGCTGCTTTTCAAGGCCCAGAAGTCATGACCGAAGACGACCGAAGACCTCACCCGGCCACTCCCGTAAGTTTTCTGATAGCCTTAATTTGTATATCCAAGGAGTATACTAAGCTTTCCATTCTCCTCACAGGGCTGGACGAAGAAGGTGGAGCGGATCCACTGTCCGGCCCCACTACCCGAAGACCCAGCCATTCCTCTGCTAACGAGGATGCTGGTTCTGGCGCCGTATCAGGCGCCGGAAAAGAAGGCCAAGAAGAAGGGCAAGGAAGCCAAAGGTGGCCTTCGCCGTAAAGGCGCTTTGGATGTGGTGTCTGAAGATACCGAAACTCTCTCCTCTCATGACGAGGATGAAGAGGAGGAGGAAGAGAGCAATTCTCCCCTTAAGGGGGGAAAGAAGAAAAGGGCGGCTTCCGAGGATCTAGAGGCGGAGGCATCCAAGAAAGGGAGAATCTCCCTTACGGATGATTCTGGATCGGACGCCGATGACATCCCCGAGTGGCGCCCCAAGCCTAAGCCCCTGGCCGGATTGTAAGTATTCGAGGAAACGTTACATATATCCAATTTTACGCCTTGCAGTTCTAACACATTGAATTGCGTGCTGCAGTCCGATTCTCGATCTCCCCCAGCGATCATCGTCTTCTGGGAATTCGCTGGGTCCAAACATGATGGAGAGCGAGTCGCCTCCGCCGGCCTCCCCTCCCACTGCTACGGGCAACACCGAAGTGTTGTCCCGAAGGACCCTTCCGGGCCAGGGAGAGGTGCGGGATGCCGTCAAGGCGGCACCATAGGGTGATACCTCTACTGCCGAAAACATGGGAACCGACCCCCATGGAGACTGGCGACGGGGGCCATGCCCAATTCGGCCCCCAACCAAATATCCTTCTGGAGACCCACACGGCTCCGGAATCAGGTGAGCAGCCTCCTTCGAAAGAAGGGGGTGCGTCAACTCCACCGGCGACCTCTGTCAATCCAGAGGCGCCAGACACTCTGGTGGAAGCGCTTCAGAGAGCCTCCATTGTGGAGGAACATCGTACCCTTATGGGTACGGTGGTTGAAAAGGTTCGGTCCACTAAAAGCAGATTGAACGAGGCCTATACTAGCCTTCTGACAGGCTTTGAGGTATGTGATGTAATATTTTTAGCTATATAAAAGGAATGCCTGTGTATAGATAGTAGCCCCTGAGACTCTGTTCGGCGTTCGCGAAGAAAGGCCGAACAGAGGATCAAATAGTTCTCGCAGGAGATTAACATATGTGTCTATTTGAACAAACAGGCTTCGATGCTAGCGGCAACCTCCCATACCGCCGAAGTGTCCGAACTAAAGCGGAGGTTCGAGCGGGCCAATGAAGATCTCATCCGCGCCAACAAACGATTGGAGGAGAAGCAAGGTATGCGATACTTATTCATATCTGAAATGATATGAGTTGTTGTGTTATCTTGCTGAGATTTATAATTATACTCACAGTTGACGTATCTGAGGTCGAGACCCTCAAGAACGCGCTGGCCGAAGCCAAGGAGGCGGAAGAGGAACGAGCCGCCCGCCAAAAACATGAATCAAGGGTGGAGGAAGTACAGCAAGAGCCCAAGGACGCCATAAATAAATGTGAGTCCTTGGAGCGCAAGATTTCGGATCAAGATTCCGAACTTGCTAAGGCCCTCCAAAGCGCACAGGAGCTCGGGTTGAAGCCCAAGGCGCCTTCCGGGAGATCCAAGAGGCAAAGCAGATCGCGGCGGGTAAGGCCTTTAATATGTAGAGCAAATTTGTGAGGAGAAGGTACATCTTACTGACCTGGGTTTGGAGTTCTCCAGGAGCGTTTGCGGATCTGCCCCGGAGTATTGCTAATGCTGTGGAGTTCTTCCGAGCCGAAGAGGGGAGCTCGACGGAGAAGATGTTCTGGTCACAGTACCTTGTGCCAGAGCATCTAGTGCCCCTCAGCGATCAACTGAAACAGTTGACCAAACTGCATAGGATGGCCGGATTGGCTATGAGGGACTTTATAATCCGTCTGTGGCCCACCGTCCCCATACCCAGCAGCTACTTCGGGCTCGTGAGGCGGCTAGTCAATGCCTGCCCCCGGCTTGATGTCGTAAAGCGGTCGGTCTGTATCGAAGGTGCGCCGATGGCCTTCACCTGTGTTAAGGTTCAGTGGGCGAAGATGAATGCCGTCGAGCTTGCAACCGAGGGACCGCCCGCCGGCAAAGAGCACCGCATGCCGGAGCGGTATTTTGATGAAGTCCTGGAAGGATCCCGCATTGTAGAGGGCCAATGTTCGAAGGACATCATTTTTGAATGAATGTATCCGTGCTGCCCGAACTTTGTATTATGAAACAAGGCTTATGTATAATATGTTGCTTGTTTTACCTCAATGTTTTACCTCAAAAATTTTCCTCCTGTGCGGCCGTTTACGGTATCTGAGAGTTGGCCAGTCGTTGGCTTTAGCCCCCACATAGGTAGTACGAGGGTGTTCGGAATAGCACCTGAACACACTTGACCCAACGGCTTGGTCCTTGAAGGAGGTGTTAGTGCGGCGAACCTGGCAATCGGACTATGTGGCTTTATTGCTCCCACTTAACCATAGGAGTTTGACAATGGGATTGTAGGTGCAGCCCCTAGTATTATTTGATTATCCAAACTTGGGTGTTGTAGACGCCTGACCGGGTGAAGACCGGTCTGTCGCGTAATATGGAAAAAATCGCAATAGATTTATACTTAGTCACCGACTAGCTGACCAGCTCTCGCCGCACCATGACAGGCAGTTTTTGACTTTCTCTACTAAGGTGTTATTCGGATGAACCAGAAACACAATCCCAGTAGTTCTCCCTTTACTACCTTAGCCGAACAAGCGGAACGTAAGGTAGTAATCACAGGAGCCGGGCAACCCAACTATTGACCAAAGACATGATTCAGAGCCAATGCATATAATGGTTTATTCGGGACGCCGAATTGTACTATAAAAGTGTTCGGACTTATTTTATTTTTAAGAAATGTATGTGCCTCAATAGAGCCCCTGGCGATTTAAGTCATACCGAGGTGTACATGACAATCGGACGAAAAAGAGGGAAATACAGATTAAGAAATAAGCTAGCACCGTATAGGTTGGGCTATAAATTGTTTCCATTATAGTCTGATTGATACGTCAAAACGTATTTGTACAAATAATGCGATAAGCAACGAGGCTATTTTTCATGCCGAGCACAAGGGAAAGCTGTGTACAGGTCCTAAAAAAAGGTAGAGGTGATCTTTAAAGATCCTTTAGATACTCTGTCGCATGTCTACGCTGCTTTTCTCCTTGGTGTATTATCCTTCTAGAGGATCAACGATCGGATTCTCATAAGGGGCCTGGGAAAAGGGCCCGTGGTACCATCGAAAGGTGATGTGGGTTGTAAGGAACCTGAAAACATGAAAATAAAAAAAAGAGGATATGAGGGTCCAGATAGGGTCGAGCCGTATTGTGGACTTTGTCTTTAATATGCCTCCATCTTTGCCCATGGTATTTTTAGTGCGTAATTATGTACGTGCGGTACATGTGCCGCAATTCGGTTGGAGCTGAGACGGAGGCCGAATTGCTAATCGAGCTCCTGACGAGCTGGACTGTCGTTCTGTAGGGTAGTCCGGACTCGTTTGACAGTGTCCGGGGGCTTGGCCGCTGATGTAATATTTGGCTTGATAAGGCCGCCCTGTACTTCCAATGCAAGGGCTGCGGTGTGCTCCTCAGTACGGAGGGAGCGTTCCATGTTTCCATTGACTGTTATAACACCGCGTGGTCCGGGCATCTTGAGTTTGAGATAGGCATAGTGTGGGACCGCTTTGAAGCGAGCGAACGCGGTTCGTCCAAGCAGTGCGTGGTAGCCACTGCGGAAAGGGATGATGTCGAAGATCAAGTCTTCGCTTCGGAAGTTGTCCGGTGAACCGAAGACGACCTCCAATGTGATTGAGCCCGTACAGCGGGCCTCTACACCAGGTATTACTCCTTTAAAGGTAGTTTTGGTGGGCTTGATTCTTGACGGATCAATACCCATTTTGCGGGCTGTGTCCTGATAGAGCAGGTTAAGGCTGTTGCCGCCGTCCATGACGACTCGCGTGAGGTAGAATCCATCAATAATTGGGTCGAGGACCATCGCGGCCGAACCTCCATGACGGATACTGTTCGGATGGTCTCTGCGATCGAAAGTGATTGGACAGGCTGACCATGGGTTGAATTTTGGGGCGACTGACTCTATCGCATAGACGTCTCGGTAAGCACGCTTGCGTTCCCGCTTGGGGATGTGAGTAACGTATATCATATTCACCGTTTTGACCTTGGGGGGGGGATTTCTTCTGTCCCCCTGTGTTTGGTGGGCGAGGCTCCTCATCGTCGTCCTCGCTGGGCGACCCTTTCTTCTTATGTTCGGTATTTAACTTACAGGCCTGTTTAAAGACCCAACAACTTCTGTTGGTATGGTTGGCAAGCTTGTCGGGGGTGTCGTGAATCTGGCAGGGTCGATCGAGTATTCGGTCCAAGCTGGATGAACCGTCTTTGTTTCTTTTGAATGGCTTCTTCCGCTGACCGGACTTGGAGCCACTGAATTCGGCGTTGACCGTCGTGTCTTCAGTATTTTCATTGTTGCTTCGATGCCTGTGTTTGTTGCGTCGGGGTCTGCCATTGCCGTTCCTGGCTTCGGAAGTACCAGGGTCGACTAAACCCTCCGGTTTATATAGACATCGGATGGTCCTAGGGTTTTACAGAGTCGGTTTACAGAGAAAGGAATCTTCATATCCGAATGCCAAGCTTGCCATCCACGCAAAGGAGAGTCCTATCCGGACACGGGGGAAAAGCCTTCTATCTTGTATCTTCACGGCCCACCAGTCTGGCCCACGTCACATAGCCCGGACGCCCGGGGACCCCCTAATCCAGGACTCCCACAGTCACCTCCATAAACGAGAAACATATCCTTAGTCCTTTTCAGGTATTTCAGGATGTTCTTGACCGTTGTCCAGTGATCCACTCCTGGATTTCTTTGGTACCTCCCTGCTAAACTCATAGTAAGGCACACATCAGGTTTGGTACACAGCATTGCATACATGATAGAACCTATGGCTGAGGCATAGGGAATGACTTTCATTTTCTCTCTATCTTCTGCAGTGGTCGTGTCACATCCCTAGTTCTGGTTTGCTCTAGGCTAGCTAGTCATGTGTGCATCATGTTTAAGTTTCAAATGAATTTGAAATGGGGATTGCCTAAACCCTAGCATTAAAGGAATTCACTAGGTTCAACTAAAATATTCTCAGTGACTCCAAATGGCTTTCAAAAATGTTCATCATTTCTGGGAAATGCTAGAAGCAATAACCAGACGTGTTGCACATTTTTCCATGACATATTTGGGCTCTGAATTAAATCATATAGTATTTGCATTTGGGCATTTAAATGCTATTAAATATTTTAAATGCTCAAATAATCATGAACTAAAATTTTTGCTGTTGGTTATATTCCAAAAAGTGGCATTGAGCAGTTTGATGATTTTTGGATCTGTCTAAGTATTTTTAATAAAGCCCTAAAGACTACAGAACAATAGAAAACAGAAACTAAATTAGGAAAGACACACAGAGAGAGAGAAGTACCTGGCCACTTACCTGGCACAGCCCACCTGCCAGCCCACCAGATAGCCCAACACTGTGCGGCCCAACCCAGCTGGCCGACGCCAGTCGTCATCTCCACCGCGCCAGAAGGACGCCGAGCGTGTGCTCGCCGCGCGCGCCCATGCGCCGAGCCACCTCCTGCTTCCGCCGCTGCTTCGACGCCAGGACGTCGCCACACGCCCCTAGAACTCTCTCACTCTCTCCCGACCTTCTGCCTTTCCCCTGGCTCTCTCCCTCGCCGTTTCCCCCCTCCCCACCGAACGCTCCTGCCGCCGCCGACTAGCACCACCGCGGCCACAGTCACCGCATCGCCCCTCCGTCATGCCCACGAGCTCCGCGCCGTCTTCCTGCATCGTCTCCATCAGCCACGCATCGCCGGACGCCGTGTGAAGCCCCCTTCGCACTCGTCTTCAACCTCGGGCGCCGGAGATCGCCACCGCTGCCCCACCGATTCCAGTGCCTCCCTGAGCTGACTGAGACCGCCTACGAGACCGCTATGAGCTCTACTACGTTTCCCCTCTTTCCCCGTAGTCTTCCCCCCCGCCATAGCCGTGCTAGCCACCGTACCGAGCACCGCCGTCCGCCATGGACGCCGGGCATGGCGCTGCCGTGCCGCTCCGCTCAAGCCGACGAGCCTAGTGAGCTCCTAGATGTACCAGGAGGCCGTAGATCCCCTTAGCTGGCCTCGCTGTACCCTGCAGCCCCGCGCCTGCATCTAGCCGAGCTCCGGCCACCACCATGGTTGCCGTAGCCATCGTCTCCGGCCACCCAGCAGCTTCCCGCGTGATCCCTGGATGCGCACGAGGATGGGCATCCCTCTGGTACTTCCAGTGCGTCGAGCCGACGCCTGTAGCGCCGTCCCGAGGAACTCCGGCGTGCCTCCGCCGCGCTGGATGGTCGCCGGCGGACTAACCCCGGCCGTGCTGACGTGGCCAGGTTAATTAGGCGTTAACCACCTCTTAATCAAACCCAAGAGTCATAGACAGCCGGGCCCCACCTCATAATTAACCACAGGGTTATTCCCTGCTTTAAATTAAGCTAATGCTTTGACCCCGCCACCTCAGCGTTGACCTGGGCCCCACAGTCAGATTTGACTTTGGTCAATGCTGACGTCACCCTGACGCAATGCTGACGCAGTATTACATTTTCTGGATTTATTTTTAATCAGGAAATTCCAGAAAATGCCCTAAACTTCTAAAAATCATAGAAAATCAACCGTAACTCAGAATGAAATAAATTATATATGAAAAATGATCAGAAAAATCCAGAGAATCTGAATATGGCATTTTCATGCATGTTAGAACAACTTACAGCTGCTGTTTAGGACAAATCATGTAAATGGCATTTGAATTTCCACATATGAAGTTTGAATTTGAACCTAAGGTTCAAACCAACTCCATTTAATATGTTGCTAGCTGCATTAGCTCAATCCACAGCATATTGCCATGTCATAGCATGCATCATATTGTGCATTGCATTGATCGTGTTTCTTCTCTGTTTGCCGGTGTTGCCCCCTCTCGATAGATGTGGTTCCGACGATGAGTTCGATGACACCGATGAAGAACTATACTATCTTCAGAAGTGCCAGGCAAGCAAAACCCCCTTATTCATTCTGATACAATCCCACTCTCTCGCTCCTGCTCTCTTTTACTGCATTAGGACAACAACGATTCATCTGTTACTTGCTGCGGTAGCTGAACCCCTTTATCCTCTGCATGAACTGTCATTGCCACAGTAAATAGATGAAACCCACTAGCATGAGTAGGAGTTGTTTGAGCCCTGATGTGCCTACTCATTCATGCTTGTTTGTCATGCCTGCTATTGCTTAGAGTTGTGTCAGGTCTGATTCATCGGGGATGAATTGTACGTGGTGAACATGTCCTACTATGTGAGAGCTAAGTGTGTGAACACGATTTGGTAAAGGTAGCGGTGAGAGGCCATGTAGGAGTCCTGCCTAGCCTGCTACAGCCCGGGTTCCCGGAGTCCTGTTAGCCCAGTGCTACAGCCCGGATTCGCACGCTGCTGACCGACACGTTCGACGTTGATTCATGTATGCCTGTCCCCATACGTTAGTGCCGCTTTGGGTTCACGACTAGCCATGTCAGCCCGGGTTCTCTGTCATATGGATGCTAGCGACATTGTCATATACGTGAGCCAAAAGGCGCAAACGGTCCCGGGCCATGGTAAGGCGACACCCGTGGGAGTACCGTGCGTGAGGCCGCAAAGTGATATGAGGTGTTACAGGCTAGATCGGTGTGACTTGGAATCGGGGTCCCGACAGGCCGGGCATTGAGTCTGACTCAACTTCACACCTTATAACACAGGTAAAACCCTTTCTGTGACTGGTCCATTCTGAACTTCTTCAAAACTTTATCATGGTATGTGCTTTGTGAAAGTCCAATTAAGCGTCTTGATCTATCTCTATAGATCTTGATGCCCAATATATAAGCAGCTTCACCGAGGTCTTTCATTGAAAAATTCTTATTCAAGTATCCTTTTATGCTATCCAGGAATTCTATATCGTTTCCGGTCAACAATATGTCATCCACATATAATATCAGAAATGCTACAGAGCTCCCACTCACTTTCTTGTAAATACAGGCTTCTCCAAAAGTCTGTATAAAACCATATGTTTTGATCATACTATCAAAGCGTATATTCCAACTCCGAGAGGCTTGCACCAGTCCATAAATTGATCGCTGGAGCTTGCACACTTTGTTAGCACCTTTTGGATTGACAAAACCTTCTGGTTGCATCATATACAACTCTTCTTTAAGATATCCATTAAGGAATGCTGTTTTGATGCCAAATTTCATAATCATAAAATGCAGCAATTGCTAATAAGATTCGGTCAGACTTAAGCATCGCTGCGGGTGACAAGGTCTCATCGTAGTCAACTCCTTGAACTTGTCGAAAACCTTTTGCAACAAGTCGAGCTTTGTAGACAGTAACATTACCGTCAGCGTCAGCCTTCTTCTCGAAGATCCATTTATTCTCTATGGCTTGCTGATCATCGGGCAAGTCAACAAAAGTCCACACTTTGTTCTCATACATGGATCCCATCTCAGATTTCATGGCCTCAAGCCATTTCGCGGAATCTGGGCTCATCATCGCTTCCTCATAGTTCATAGGTTCATCATGGTCAAGTAACATGACCTCCAGAACAGGATTACCGTACCACTCTGGTGCGGACCTTACTCTGGTTGACCTACGAGGTTTGGTAGTAACTTGTTCTGAAGTTTCATGATCATCATCATTAGCTTCCTCACTGATTGGTGTAGGAATCATTGGAACTGATTTCTGTGATGAACTACTTTCCAATTCGGGAGCAGGTACAATTACCTCATCAAGTTATACTTTCCTCCCACTCACTTCTTTCGACAGAAACCCCTTCTCTAGAAAGGATCCATTCTTAGCAACGAATATCTTGCCTTCGGATCTGTGATAGAAGGTGTACCCAACAGTCTCCTTTGGGTATCCTATGAAGACACATTTCTCCGATTTGGGTTCTAGCTTATCAGGTTGAAGCTTTTTCACATAAGCATCACAGCCCCAAACTTTAAGAAACGACAATTTGGGTTTCTTGCTAAACCACGGTTCATATGGTGTCATCTCAACGGATTAAGATGGTGCCCTATTTAACGTGAATGCAGCCGTCTCTAAAGCATAACCCCAAAACGATAGTGGTAAATTGGTAAGAGACATCATAGATCGCACCATATCTAATAAAGTACGGTTACGACGTTTGGACACACCATTACGCTGTGGTGTTCCAGGTGGCGTGAGTTGCGAAACTATTCCACATTGTTTCAAATGAATACCAAACTCATAACTCAAATATTCACCTCCACGATCAGATCGTAGAAATTTTGTTTTCTTGTTATGATGATTTTCCACTTCACTCTGAAATTCTTTGAACTTTTCAAATGTTTCAGACTTATGTTTCATCAAGTAGATATACCCATATGTGCTCAAATCATTTGTGAAGGTCAGAAAATAATGATACCCGCCGCGAGCCTCAACACTCATCGGACCGCATACATTAGTATGTATTATTTCCAACAAGTCAGTTGCTCGCTCCATTGTTTCGAAGAACGGAGTCTTAGTCATCTTGCCCATGAGGCATGGTTCGCATGCATCAAGTGATTCCAAAAGCCCATCAGCATGGAGTTTCTTCATGCCCTTTACACCAATATGACCTAAACGGCAGTGCCACAAATAAGTTGCACTATCATTATTAACCTTGCATCTTTTGGTTTTAATATTATGAATATGTGTATCACTACAGTCGAGATTCAACAAAAATAGACCATTCATCAAGGGTGCACATGACCATAAAAGATATTACTCATATAAATAGAACAACCATTATTCTCTGATTTAAATGAATAACCGTCTTGCATCAAACAAGATCCAGATATAATGTTCATGCTTAACACTGGCACCAAATAACAATTATTCAGGTCTAAAACTAATCCCGAAGGTAGATGTAGAGGTAGCGTGTCGACGGCGATCACATCGACTTTGGAACCATTTCCCACGCGCATCGTCACCTCGTCCTTAGCCAATCTTCATTTAATCCATAGCCCCTGTTTCGAGTTGCAAATGTGAGCAACAGAACCAGTATCAAATACCCAGGCACTACTACGAGCATTAGTAAGGTACACATCAATAACATGTATATCAAATATACCTTTCACTTTGCCATCCTTCTTATCCGCCAAATACTTGGGGCAGTTCCGCTTCCAGTGACCAGTCCCTTTGCAGTAGAAGCACTCAGTCTCAGGCTTAGGTCCAGACTTGGGCTTCTTCACTTGAGCAGCAACTTGCTTGCCGTTCTTCTTGAAGTTCCCCTTCTTCCCTTTGCCCTTTTTCTTGAAACTAGTGGTCTTGTTAACCATCGACACTTGATGGTCCTTCTTGATTTCTACCTCCGCAGCCTTTAGCATCGCGAAGAGCTCGGGAATTGTCTTATCCATCCCTTGCATATTATAGTTCATCATGAAGCTTTTGTAGCTTGGTGGCAGTGATTGAAGAACTCTGTCAATGACATTATCATCAGGAATATTAACTCCCAGTTGAGTCAAGTGGTTGTGGTACCCAGACATTCTGAGTATATGTTCACTGATAGAACTATTCTCCTCCATCTTGCAGCTATATAACTTATTGGAGACTTCATATCTCTTAATTCGGGCATTTGCTTGAAATATTAACTTCAACTCCTAGAACATCTCATATGCTCCATGACATTCAAAACGTCATTGTCGGATTACGGGTTCCGGCAAAACCCTTGAGGTTCGAACTCTGGGGTGCGCATGAAGATCTCTCTCCCCCTAGCTCACACTCTCGCAACGATCTGAAGCCTAGCTCGCCGAACCCGAGGAACAAGGGACACAAAAGTTTATACTGGTTCGGGCCACCGATGTGGTGTAACTCCCTACTCCAGTGTGGTGTGGTGGATTGCCTTATAGGCTGAGGATGAACAAGTACAAGGGAAGAACAACCTCCTGAGGAGAGGTGCTCTTAAGCTCGGTGAGCTGGTGTGTGTGAGGATGGAGTGGATCCGATCCAAGATTAGTTACCTCCTACGGTGGTGGCTAGTCCTATTTATAGAGGCATTGGTCCTCTTCCCAAATATTTAGGCGGGAAGGGATCCCACAACGTCCAATTTGAAGGGGGCAGCTAGTACAAGCTATCCTGACAAAAGGTGGTCTTCGCCTGCCAAAGGCTCTGGTGCTGACGACGTCTTGGGCTCCGCGATGACCTCCGCCCTGCCGTCCTGCTGGTCTTGGTCTCGTTGCACCGATATGGAAACCTTTTCCTGATGCCTCGGGACTCCTCATCTGCGCATGCTCCTTTAGCACCGAAGAGGAAACCAGTACTCTGCACCCGCTGGCGCCCGCCTGGCCTTGATCGTCATGGCTCACGTCACGGGAACCTCACGAGGTGCCCCTCGCCTTGATCTCTCCTCTCCTCGCGAGCCAGCCTAGTGATGCTGCCCCTGAGGAGGTCTTGTGTCGTCCGCCTTGTGAGGCTTGGACCCTCGCGAGGGTCTTGAGTGTTTGCTGGTGAAGATGGGCTGTACCGGGCCGTTAGTGGAGCCACGTCGTGGGCCGCAGGCTGGCAAGTCTGGGGACCCCCATTCCCAAGACGCTGACAGTAGCCCCCGAGCCCAAGGCGCGCTCGGACTTGGCTTCGAGGCGAAGCCAAGGGGCAAGTGAGGAGTGCCGCGGGCCCCAACCACCTGCGGCCTTGATTGACGCATCACGACTGACGGGACGTGGGCGTCTCCGCTTCCCCACGCTGCCTCGGCAAAGGCCCGACTGACAAAAGGCTGGCGCGAGCTGCACTGCCTTCATTGCTCCCCTTTGTCTTGCTCCAGATCCCCTTTCTTGCCCCTCATTTCCAAAGACTCCAGATCAGCCCAAATCCTCCTTCGAGCCTGCCACCAATGGCGCCCAACAAAGCTCGGGCCGCTCCTCCGCCATCCTGGTACAAGCCGGCGCTGAAAGCGCCAAGTGTCTCAGAGAAGAACCTTGCCGCCACGCTCCTGATGATGGCAGAGGGCAGTGAGAAGAGGAAAACTGCCCTCCGGGATGGCTCTGCCGAGCCAGAGGCGTCGGGCAGCACCTTCTATCCCTTCTTCATGAGCAGCGTCGTTGCGGGGTTGGTTCCCCCCTTCTCCGACTTCTTCTATTCTGTCCTCAGCCACTACAAGCTCCACGCCCTCCATCTTCACCCCAACTCCATCCTCCTTCTGTCGATCTTCGCCTTCTATTGTGAGGCGTACGTCGGGGTGATGCCATCCGTGGCGCTGCTGCGCCACTTCTATCTCTGGATCAAGGAGGGCCACTGCTCGGGGTGCGTCAACTTCGTCGCAGCCAACAAGACTGTCGGGTGGTTGGTGCGACATATGCCAATGGATGGCTAATCATTGTGGGAGCCAATAAGACGTCGCCGGTGCCTGGAAACGGGATGAGGCGGAGACATGCACGCCGGCGGATCTTACCCAGGTTCGGGGCTCTCCGAGGAGATAACACCCCTAGTCCTGCTTTGCGGGGTCTCCGCATGATCACTAGATCGAGAATGGGTAGCTACAATCGCTCCTAGAGCTGTTGGGATCAAGGGAGAAGAAGAACAAGGCTAGCTCTTGCTTCTCTCTATCTCTGGTGTGTGTGCTATGCTTAGAAGGCAACTCTATGCTCCGAGGCCAACCCTTTGCATGGGTGCTCCGAGGGGTTTATATAGGCCTACCCCCCGGGGGTACAATGGTAATCCGGCTGGGCTCTGGTCCCAGCCGTCAGTGTCTACGGTCGCCGGCTTCTCCGCCGGCTGCTGGGTCCCGCCGGCTGCCGGCTACTTGGTCGACAGGCCGGCCCCACCGCCTAGGGTCTTGTCGGCGGCTGCTTACTGTAGCCGCGCCTCTGATGACGAGGGCTTTGTCGAGGTAAGCGTGGCTACAGTGGGCCGCCTCGGGGGCTCTCACTGTAGCCTTACCTCGTCTTGTCTCCTTAATGGGGCTCCTGCTTCGAGGAAGGGAGTAGCCGGCTTCTGGAGGCCGGCTACGCTCTTGGCCGACTGGGAAAGGCCGGGCCGCCTTCACGCCTCCCTCTGGCTGAAGGGGCCCGCCGCCCGCGGGCCGTACGGGAGTCGGTCGTGGGTGACGTCGAGGCCCGCATGGCTACAGTGCCGAGCCGCACGGGAGACGGCCGTCCCGTACGGCCTCCTGTAGCCATGCCCGCCTCGGGCTTTGGGGGTAGTGGGCCGCACTGTGGCCACACCCCGTCGTGTCGCCGTTATGTGGGAACAGCTTTGGTGGTTATGGTCTCGGCCGGCTCCTAGGAGTCGGCGTCCTTCTTGGCCGGCTTCTTGGAGCCGGCCACCCCGTAGTCGTCCTGGGGAGGAGTTGGTGAGGCTGGGTCGCCTTCCGGGAGTCGGCTTCAGAGGTAGCCGGCCAGGGAAGGCGGCCCAATGCTCGGAGTGCTTGGAGGCCCGAAGGCCTGATAATTTTTTCAGAAGAACCAGGGGCAGTCGGTTAGGCTACCCGTGGCCATTTACTCCGACAGTAGTCCCCGAAGCTGATTGGGCTTCGAGGTGGAGTGGGGGTTGAGAAGCTCGATCAGCTTCCTATTGTGACAAGCCGGCAGCTGGGAGCCGGCCTTGGTCAGGCGCGCCGCCTGAATCGAAATCTTCTGGAGTCGGAGGGCGGGAGCCCGCTGGCACGTGCACCGGGCTGCGGGCCGGCCACGGGCCATCGGCGAACCACGTGGCCGGAAAGCCTGCCAGCCCACGCGCGTGACGGGACGTCGCCGCAGGGAGGGGGCCCGCCACGTCCGCGCCCCGGCCCGGGCGCGGATCCTTTGTATCTGAAACCGCCCGCACGTTCCGTGCGGCCGTTTCGGCCTGCATTTTATGCGCAATAATCGCGAGACGTGGGGGGAGTGGGCGTAGTTAATCCCACGTCCCCCCCCACGTCCGGCCTCTTCGGCCTCGTGAGGCTATAAGTAGGGGGAGGTGGAGGGCGGCAGGACCTCGCACGCTCCTCCTACTTCCACCGTCTTCTTCCTCTTGCCAGTTCTTGCGACAGCGCCTCGCCGCCGCGCTCTTCCACCGCACGCTCCTCCGCCGCCGTGCTAGCTTTCGCCATGCCTCCCACCGTAGAGCAGCTTGGCGGGGATTGGGACGGCTCCAACGTCCATGACGACCACGTCGACTTCCTCCGCGACACGCGGCGGCTGCCCAGCGCGGACAAAGTGGAGGTCCGCCTCGCGCCGGCGAAGGAAATCTCGCCGAGGCCGCTGGAGGGCAAGCGGGTGGTCTTCCGCTCGCACTTCTTGCGCGGCTTCGGCCTGCCAGTGAGCGCCTTCTTCCGCTCCTGGCTCGAATTCTATCAGCTCGAGCCGCACCATCTCACCCCCAACGCGGTGGTGCTGCTGTCCGCCTTCGTCACCCTGTGCGAGGGCTATCTCGGCGTCCTCCCCACCCTTGAGCTCTGGGGGGGGGTTCTTCCAGTCGAAGCTGGGCACGCGCATTAAGGGCGTGCCGGCTCATACTAGCGCCTTCATCGCGTCGCGGAGATCGGCTGCCGACAACCCCTTCCCCGTCATCACACTGATCCAATCGGTGAAGAAGTGGCAGAAGTCGTACTTCTACGTGCGGAACATTGCTCCACGAGGCGACTACATCAACCTGCCGGCTTACCTAGCCGGCCCACCGGCAGGCAGGCTGCCCCAGTGGTCCTTCCGGGCTGTGACGCTGTCGCCGGCTGGAAACGCCGCCATCGCCCGACTGCGGGTGATGGTCCAGTCGGAGGGCCTAACGGGGCCCGATCTTCTGGCTGCGTTCGTCACGCACCGGGTTCTTCCGCTCTAGAGCCGGCCTCATCTGATCTGTCAGATGAGCGGCCAGCTCGATCTGAGCCGAATGTGCACCAAGGAGATGCCGCGCCATGAGGTCGCCTACATGGTGAACTATCTTGCAAACTGCAAACTCACCGAAGAGTGGCAGTTCGGCAAGGAGCCATATAGCCGAGCCAATCCTCCGCCTACGGTATGCTCCCCTTGTCTCTTTTTCTCTCTCTCTCAGCCTTGTTGCCGAGCATCTCTTGGCCGACTCTAACTTAGTCGGCTTGTTCTTCGACAGAGCCCTCTGCTTCGGCCGGCCGGTGGGTCAGACGCGGAGCGCCGCTTCGTCCCCGACCGGACCAAACATGACCTGGAGGACCCCGACCTGGGGGCGGTCCATATGGACGACGACGTCGAGCCGGGCGGAGGCCAAGCTGGCGGCGAAACAGGCGGCTCCGGGTTCACTGCCACCTTTGACGACTGGCCGGACGAGGATGAAGCCGAAGCCGTCCCGCGCCGCCAGCCGGCATCTGGACGCGGCACGGGCTCCTCCGCCGCGCAGCCTGCTCGGGGTGGAGGTCAGAAGTGTCGCGCCGCCCAGGGCTTGTTCGGCAGCCGAACGAAGAAACCCAGAGGCGGGGCGGCAGCCACCAGGCGGGAGGAGGCGGCCGCGAAGGCAGCTCGTTTCCGCAAGGTGGTGAAGCAACCGCAGACCGTGTCGGCGTAAGTCCGAATCTTTCTTTGTGTACTCTCTTTGTTTCTTTTCTTTGGTGGTTCTTGAACTCTCGTCTTTTTCTTCAACGATCAGAGCTCCGTTGTCACTTGAGCGGGCGGCTGCCGGCTCCGTCGTCGAGTCGCCAAGGGGCTCTGGGAGCACCACCCGCCGCGTGGACCCCCGCGCCGACCTCCAGGAGGCGACGGAAAGGAATGCGCGGGAGGTGCGGGAGGAGCAGGAGGCACGGGAGGCGGAGGCACGGAATGCAGCCGCCGCCCAGGCGGCTCGGGAGGAGGAGGCAGCGAAGGCACTCGCCGAGGCCGCAGCCAGGGCCCAGGCTGAGGCTGAGGCCGCAGCGGCGGCGGGGGAGGTTTTGATGGTCACCCCGCTGCGCGTCATGGCGCCTGGGGACATGGAACCCTCGCCAGGGGGAGCCAGCGGCGACCAGCCGGGGCTGGGGGGAAGCGGCGACGACGTCATCATCTTGGAGAAGGCGCCGGAGCCGACCCCGCCAACTGGGGCGGCCCAAGGCGGCCGGCCTAATCCGCCTCCTGCACAGTCGGCGGAGGGCGAGCCGGCCGCGAGGGTTGAGGTGGCGGTCCGGATTCCGCCAAGCTGGTGTGCGGGGAAGGCCGCGTCGGAGCCGCAGAAGGCCGCGTCGGAGCCACAGCCGGCCATGGGTTCCAGCTCGTCGACCCGAGATGCGGAGGTGGCCAACGCTACCTCGGGGTGGACACCAGGCAGAGGGACGGCCGTGGTGAACGTGGCTGCCCAAGACGTCCGGACCCGGCTCCAAAACCAAGCCGCGACGCTGAGGCAGTTCACCGACGAGTTCCTCGCAACGCGGGCGGCCATCCGGATTAGTATTCCCATCTTGCTTCTTCTTGATCTTGATTTCTCTTCTTGATCTTGATTTCTTCCGTGGGGGCGCGTCAGCGCACCCACTGGGTGTAGTCCCCGAGTTCCGAGTTGGCTGCTGAGCAGGCGGCTTGGAACTTCTTGGAGGATTTGCCTTTGCTGTTTTTGTTCTTACTCTGGTCTTCTGTCCATCTTGCAGGACTACCACAACCTTCGAGCGGCCGCCTTCAACTCCCAGGCTCGGGAGCTGACTCAGAAGACCGCCGACCTTACTGAGAGCCGAGGTACGTGACTTGATCTTTATCTCATGTGGGGGCGCGTCAGCGCACCCACTGGGTGTAGTCCCCGAGATTCGGGCCGACTGCTGAGCAGTCGGGTCGGATCTTCCTTGATGATTTCTTATTGTTCTTCTTCTTCTGCCGTCTCTGCAGCGGCCAACGCCAGTCTGAGGGCACAGCTGGGGGAGTCCCAGACTGCTCTTCGTGCCAAGGATGCCGAGCTCGCCGCCTTGGTGCAGGAGCGCGACCCCCTGGTCAAGAAGCTGGCCGACCAGGAGGAAGGCCACAAGGCGGCGCTGAAGGCTGCGCAGGATCGCGAAGCCACCCTCCAGGCCGAGTTCGAGACGGAGGCGGCTGGCTGGGCTGAGGCCAGGCAGACTCTGGTCTCTGGCTACGGCCAGATCGAAGATCTAGTTGACGGTAAGCCGCCTTCCTCTCCGTCCTTTCTTGCCGTCTGCCGCTTTGGCTTGCTTTCTGATTTTGGTGTTCTTCTCTTCCTTTCTTCTTCGCGCAGAGTATTTCCCTGGCTATTCGACTGCCGCCAACCAGGCCATCGAGGCCCGTCGCCAAGCGCGGAGGCAGGCCGGCTTTGAGATCTCGCCAACCGCCAGCCGCTCGCTGGAGGAACAGCTCCTGGCGATCCAGGCTCGCATCCAGCCGGCTCACCGGCTGCTCCGCCGGCTTCAGCGTGCCGGGGCGCAGGTCTTGGCTGCCCTCTGGCCCGGCCAAGTGGTCCCTCGCACCCCCAGTCGGACTGCCGACTGGCTGGAGGTGGCAGTCGGCCGCTTCGAGGCTTGGAAAGCCTCGGCGGCTCGCTCCGGCGCCAGGCGGGCGCTGGAGTTCGTCAAGGCCTGGTATCCCAGCCTGAGCCTGGACCAGCTGGCTACCTGGCGGCAGCAAGCCGACACGGAGCTGGAGCCGGCACGGCCGGCCATCATTCGGCGGGCTTCGGCGATTGCCGACTACACCGACACTAGCGTCTTCGCCCCCGAGGTGGACGACAATGGAGTCGCCCAGCCGGAGGAGTGGTTCGGGCTGGACCCAGAGCATGGCGAAGACTCGACGGAGGAGATTGACTCCAGCGACGAGGGTGAAGAAGAGGAGGAGGAGGGTGAGGACGCCGAGCCGGCTGGTGGAGCAGCCGGCCAGCCTCAGCCTGACCGCACCTCCAGCACCACGTCACGCGCGAGTGCGTCGCCTGCCGTGGGTGGTGGTCAAGGCGAGACCCGCTAGGCGGCCACTCCTTTAGCCGGCGAGGCCGCCTTCACTGACCAGCTCGGCCTTCATGTCGCGCCCTAGTCTGCCGTCTTTTGCTTTTCTGCTTTGTTACTCTTTAGAACAATGTTTGGTTAAATTCGCACAATTCCACCCACCGGGTGTATTCGAACTTATGTCAGTTGCCGGCCTGTTGGCGGCTTTTATGTATATAACTTATGCATTTGGTCTTTCCTTGTACTTTTGCTTTTTGTCCTTCTGCTTTTTCCTTTGCCGCCCTCCTTTGGTTGCCGCCTCCCCAGTCAAACAGTTGCTCTGCAATCTGTAGCCGGGGGAGTGCCTGGCCGATTGGGGAGGGGGAAGTACTTTAGCTCTGCTGGACTAAAGCTAAGTTTTTAGGAAGCCGGCCAGCCGGCTGTTCTGGCAGCCGGCAGGCATGTTTGGAGGCCGTCTCTTTGCTATATAGGTTCGTTGTTCCTTAGCCATTTTTCGTGTGGGCTTCCTTTCTGTCTTGCCTCTTGTTAGTCGGACAGTCAGTTCTTTGAGCTGCGACTTTCAACAAGAGAGGACTCGGGAGCCGGCGCACTACTTTTCTGACTTTAGGAAGAACTTTCGATATAGCTCAAGGCGGCCAGTCCCTGGGCCGACTAGTCGAACCCGGTGCCGGACAAAAATTCAAAATGTAATAATACATTCATGGATATGACATTCGTCATTCATAGATAAATAAAAGGCAGTCCCCAAGTACTGTTCGGGGGGCCTGTTGGTTTGTACTTAATACAAAAGGGGAGCATGATACATACTGCTTTTCAGCTGTAAAATCGTCTTAGGAGGTTTGCGTTCCATGGTCGCTCCGACTCCTTGCCGGAGTCGTCTCTCTTGCGTGCTCTTGGTTTTTGCGCGTCGATCAAGTAGTAGGAGTCGTTGCCGGGTGCCTTGCTGACGACGAAGGGGCCTTCCCAAGGGGCCGAGAGCTTGTGCTGGCCGGCTGTTCGCTGGATCAGCCGGAGCACAAGGTCGCCCTCTTGGAAGGATCTTGGCTTGACCTTGCGGTTGTAGTAGCGGCGCAGCCCTTGCTGGTAGATGGCGGACCGGCTGAGTACTAACAGCCGGCCTTCTTCCAGTAGGTCCACGCCGTCTTCTCTTGCTTCTTTGGCTTCCTCCTCCGTGTACATGGTGATCCGAGGCGAGTCGAACTCGATGTCTGTTGGGATGACAGCCTCGGCACCGTACACGAGGAAGAATGGAGTGAAGCCGGTTGACTTGTTGGGTGTAGTGCGCAGGCTCCAGAGGACAGCCGGCAGCTCTTCGAGCCAGCAGCCAGCCGATCGCTACAGTGGTACAACCAGTCGGGGCTTGATGCCAGAGAGGATGAGTCCATTTGCTCGCTCGACCTGGCCGTTTGACTGCGGGTGGGCAACGGACGCTAAGTCCAGTCGGATGCCCTGCGTCGCGCAGAAACGTGCCAGTGCTCCTTTGGCGAAGTTCGTGCCGTTGTCGGTGATGATGCTGTGCGGCACGCCGTACCGAGTAGTGATGTCGGTGATGAATGTCACGGCAGTCGGCCCGTTCAGCTTCTTAATCGGCTTGGCTTCGATCCACTTTGTGAACTTGTCCACAGCGACCAGTAGATGTGTCAAGCCGCCGCGGGCTGTCTTGAAGGGGCCCACCATGTCCAGTCCCCAGACGGCAAAAGGCCAGGTGAGGGGAATGGTCTTGAGTGCAGAAGCCGGCAGGTATTGCTTGGAACTAAAAACTTGGCATCCTCTGCAGCTCTTGACTATTTCTTTAGCATCCTCCAAGGCAGTCGGCCAGAAGAAACCATGGCGGAAAGCCTTGGCCACAAGGGATCTTGAGGCTGCATGGTGGCCGCACTCGCCTTGGTGGATGTCTTTGAGGATTGCCACTCCTTTTTCTGGCTCGACGCAACGCTAGAAGACTCCAGTGACGCTGCGCTTCACAAGCTCTCTGTTGATTATTGTGTATGCTGCGGCTCGTCGTTGCACTAGTCTTGCTGAGATCTCATCAGCCGGCAGCTCTTTGCTGACTAGGAACTTGAGGATGGGCTGGGCCCATGAGGGAGCTGTGACTTCTTCTTCTGTTAATGTGGCCACCATGACTCGGGTGGGTGGGTTGGGTGTTGAATTGGAGTCGGCCACCGCTTCTTGTGTCGTTGCAGTCCCCGGGCCGACTGCTGCAGTCCCCGGGCCGGGTTCTGAAGTCCCCGGGCCGGGTGCCACTACGGCAGTCCCCGGGCCAGTTGTCGAAGTCCCCGTGCCGCCTGCGGGATTTCTCAAGTCGGATCCGGCTGTATCCGGCGCAGGCGGTACGAAGATGGAATCCGACTCTGGAGACGGCTTGATGGACGGCTTGAGGAGGCGCTGGAGGGAGACGCCAGTCGGTATGGCTTGTCGGGTGGAGCCGATCCATGCTAGGGCATCTGCTTGGTCGTTGTCGGCCCTTGGCATGTGAAGGAACTCGCACCCTTCGAAGTATCCGCTTATCTGCTGGACGAGGAAACGATAGCTCGCCATGTTCGCATCCTTGGCGTCCCAGTCGCCAGACGACTGTTGGACCACCAAGTCGGAGTCGCCGTAGCACAGGATCCGGCGTATGCCAAGTTCTTTGGCTAGCCGGAGCCCATGTACGAGCGCCTCGTACTCGGCCACGTGGTTGGAGGCGGCGAAGAGGATCTGAAGCGTGTACTTGAGCTTGTCGCCTTTGGGAGAGGTGAGGACGATGCCGGCTCCCAAGCCGGTGCGCATCTTGGACCCGTCAAAGTGCATCCGCCAATGGGTAGAGTCGGGAGCCGGCGGTAAGTACTGGGTCTCGGCCCAGTCGACGAGGAAGTCGGCCAATGCTTGCGACTTGATGGCGGTGCGGGGTTGATAGAAGATCGTGTAGGGCGCCAATGCAATGGCCCATTTGGCCACCCGGCTGGATGCATCCCGGGTGCCTATGATCTCGGCGAGCGGGGCAGTGCACACGACCGTGATGGGGTGCTCTTGGAAGTAGGGCTTCAGTTTCTTGGCAGCGAAGTACACTCCATAGCACATCTTCTGGTAGTGCGGGTAGTTTTGCTTTGAGCTGGACAGTACTTCGCTGAGATAGTAGACCGGCCTCTGGACTAGCTGGGCTCGGCCTTCCTCCGGGCGCTGGACCACAACAACAGTGCTGACGACTCGGCTAGTCGCGGCGATGTAGAGGAGCATGGGCTCCTTCTCAGTCGGCGCAGCCAGGACAGGCGGAGTGGTCGGCATTTTCTTCAACTCATGGAAGGCTTGGTCGGCTTGATCGTTCCACTCGAAGTGAGTGGACTTCTTCATGAGTCGGTACAGGGGGAGGGCCTTCTCTCCTAGTCGGCTGATGAAACGATTCAGGGAGGCTAAGCAGCCAGTGAACTTCTGCACATCTCGCAGCTTGGTGGGAATCTCCATCCTCTCGATGGCCTTGATCTTGACGGGGTTGCACTCAATGCCGCGTTCGGAGACCAGGAAGCCTAGCAGCTGGCCGGCTGGCACTCCGAACACGCACTTCTCGGGATTGAGCTTGATCTGGAATCGGCGCAAGTTGGCGAATGTTTCTTTCAGGTCTTCCAGCAAGGTACCGCACTTCTCTGTCTTCACTACAATGTCGTCTACATAGACGTGGGCATTTCTGCCGAGTTGTTTCAAGAGACATTTCTGCATGCAACGCTGAAAAGTGGCACCGGCATTCCTCAAGCCGAATGTCATTGTCAGGTAGCAGAAAGCTCCAAAGGGTGTGATGAAGGCAGTCTTCAGGCGGTCAGCCGGGTCCAACTTGATCTGATGATACCCTGAGTATGCATCCAAAAAACTTAACAGCTCGCATCCGGCTGTGGAGTCTATCACTTGGTCAATCCGTGGCAGAGCAAACGGATCCTTTGGGCAGGCCTTGTTCAGACTAGTGTAGTCTATACACATACGCCACTTGTTATTCTTCTTCAGAACCAGAACTGGGTTGGCAAGCCACTCTGGAAAGAACACTTCCATGATAAAGCCGGCGGCAAGGAGCCGGGCTATCTCTTCTCCCACAATTCTTCGCTTCTCTTCTGACAGTCGGCGGAGGGGTTGCTTGACCGGCTTCGCGTCAGCTCGGACATGTAATTTGTGCTCGGCGAAATCCTTCGGGACACCCGGCATGTCCTTTGGGGACCATGCAAAGATGTCTCGATTCTCACGGAGGAAGTCGACGAGCTCGCCTTCCTATTTACTGTCCAAGTTCGCCCCAATCATAGCGAACCTCTCCGGGTTCTCCGGGTCCAGAGGTATCTTCTTCGTCTCTTTGGCAGGCTGGAAGGAGCCCTGCGCATCACAATCCTTGGGGTTGGGGGACAAGGCCGGCTGCTTGCCCGCCATGGCCACAACCCGTTCCAACATCTTCTTCTCTTCTGCCACCACGAGGGTCTCGGCCAGCCGGCTACTGGCCATGGCGCACTCGATGGACTTCTTATAGTCGCCGGCTACCGTGATGATCCCCTTCGAGCTCGGCATCTTCATCTTCAGGTAGGCGTAGTGGGGCACAGCCATGAACTTGGCCAAAGCAGGTCGGCCAAGTAGTGCATGATAGGGGCTCTACAAATCCACTACCTCGAACCATATTGCTTCCCGGCGAAAATGATCTTTGTCTCCGAAGAGAACATCCATTTTGATCTTGCCGATTGGAGAGCAAGACAGGCCGGGTACGATACCATGGAAGACGGTGCGGCTCGGCATGAGCTGCTTCGCTTTGATGTTCAGCTTCTCCATGGTATCGCGGTACAGTATGTTGATACTGCTTCCGCCGTCTATCAGGACGCGGGAAAATCTGGCAGCTCGCCTCTCCGTCGCAAGGGTGACGTCCAAGACCATTGCATAGGAGCCAGGCGAAGGCATCACCTCTGGGTGGTCGGCCTGGCTCCAGCTGATTGGCTTTTCTGACCAGTGCATGAACTCAGCGGTGCTAGAGGCGACTGCATTCACTTCTTGGTGCTGTTGGCGTCGGCTGCGCTTGTCGTCGGCTTGACTAGTGAAGACGATGTAGGCGGCGTGCTCTTCAGGAAATTCGTCTTGGATGGCACCGACTGCCGGCCGAGCCGCCGGCTGCTGGGGGGCTGGAGGCGGCTGGCCGGGGGGCGGAGGCGGCAACATTCCCTCACCCTTGGTGATGCAGGTGAGCCAGTGGCATTTCCGGGTTGTGTGGTTGGACGGCTTCACGCCGCTGTGGAACTTGCAAGGGGCGTCGAGTGCTTGTTCGTAGGAGAAAGACGGCTGCCAGGGCGGCCGGCCACCCTTCTTCTTGGGAGCGGGCCGCTCTTCGGGCTGCTCGTCTTCAACTGTGGCCACCTGCCGATTGGAGGAAGTCGGCATGGGGCCCTTGCGCTTGTGGTCGTTCTGGTAGGGGCGCCGATTAGGGTCGCCACCCGGCGTCTTGGGAGCCGGAGCAATCACCTTCCCCGAGGCGTCTACTCGGAGCTCGGTCTTCATCGAGGAGTCGGCGGTGGCGTATTTGTCGGCGATGACCAGCAACTCATCGAGGGTGGCCGGCTCGTCGCAGAGGAGTCGGTGCTTGAGGAGGGTGCCCTCTCGGCACCCGGCGGTGAAGTACTCGATGGCCTGGACCTCGTGCACTCCCTCGCAGGAGTTGCGGAGCTCGGCCCATCGCGTGAGGTAGTCGCGGGTCGACTCGTTGGGCCCCTGGACGCAGAGGGAGAGCTGGCGAGGCTTGGGAGGCCGCTTGTAGGTGCTGGTGAAGTTGCAGACGAAGACTTCGGTGAAGTCCAGCCAACTGTTGATGCTGTAGGGCTTGAGGCTGTTGAGCCATGTGCGCGCCGTGCCTTGCAGCATCAGGGGGACGTACTTCACGGTGACGCGCCGATTGCCGTTGGCGATGCTGACGGCCGTGGAGTAGTCGATGAGCCAATCTTCCGGCTTCACCGAGCCGTTGTACTTGGGCGTGTCTCTGGGGAGCGAGAACCCTTTAGGGAAAGGCTCGTCGCGGATGCGGGGGCCAAAGCATGGCGGGCCGACATCGTCTTCTTCTTCTAACGCCAAGGATCGAGCGAGGCGGGCGTCGTTCTCGCCGACTCCTTCTCGGCGGCCGAGTCGGTCGCCAAGAGTCGGATGTGTGATAGGCGGCGGAGTAAGGCGTCTTTCTCTTCGAGGCGGGGGAGGAGGCAGGTTCCCTTGGTGTTCAACCGCTCGGGGGCGGCCTTCCGCGTCGCGCTCGATGGTGATGCGAGTCCAGCTGCGGCTGGCAGCCGGCTCCTTGTCTTTCTTCTGGCGCGTGCCACTCGCAGTCGGCGAGCGGGACGTCGCGGCGTGCTCCCGGCGCGAGGGATGACTATCAGCACGGGCGTCGGCTTCGTGTCGTTCTGCAGCCACGTCGATCAGCTGCTGGATCCGTCTTGTCATGTAGGGGAGCTCATCGGCTCCCAGCCCATTGAGCTCCTCTGCAGCCGCCTGAGCGGCTCGCAGATTCTCAAGCGGGGTGGCGTAGACGGGGCGATCTGTGCCTAGCATGCTGGCAACGGCCGCGCCGCGCTTCTGGACGAAGCCGGCTCGGCTCGGGCCGCTAGGCGGCGGCGTGCCGAAGGCGGCGCGGTCGACTTCGCGCTGGTGGGCCTCGGTGAGGCATCTCATCGAGGCTATCTTCTGGCCCTCCGCGATGAGGGCAAGGCGGCGTGCCTCCAGGGCCTCGGCGTCGGCGTCGGCCGGGATGGGGACGGAGAGGTCGTGCATCGCCGCTTGCTGAGCGTCGCGGGCATTCTCGCCCGAGTTGGAGATGTGGCTGATGACCAGCACTTCGGTGACAGCGCTGCTGCCGCTGTCAGCTCGAGGGAGGGGGTCGTCGAAGACCACCACGTCAGAGGGGTAGGCGTCAAGCGACGCGGTGTCGGAGTCGATGAGCATCGGGTCGGTGGAGCCGACCGACTCCATGTCCGCAGCAGGCTCGCTGGAGACGTGAAGTTGGTCGAGGAGGCTGACGAGGCGGCTCTCGGGGCAGTCGGTGCCTGCGTCGGACGCAGGCTCGTCGGAGATGCGAGTCTCGCCGAGCAGATCGGCGAGGCGGCTCGCTGCGCAGGCGTCATCGACGCCTTGCAACGCGTCGAGGCAAACGCCATCGGGCGCAGCAGGCTGGCTGCGCTCGCGGGGGAGGAAGAGGGTTCCCGTCCAGAACAGGTCTCCGGACGACGGTGCACCTGGCCCCGCGGTGGGCGCCAAATGTCGGGTGGTTGGTGCGACATATGCCAATGGATGGCTAATCATTGTGGGAGCCAATAAGACGTCGCCGGTGCCTGGAAACGGGATGAGGCGGAGACATGCACGCCGGCGGATCTTACCCAGGTTCGGGGCTCTCCGAGGAGATAACACCCCTAGTCCTGCTCTGCGGGGTCTCCGCATGATCACTAGATCGAGAATGGGTAGCTACAATCGCTCCTAGAGCTGTTGGGATCAAGGGAGAAGAAGAACAAGGCTAGCTCTTGCTTCTCTCTATCTCTGGTGTGTGTGCTATGCTTAGAAGGCAACACTATGCTCCGAGGCCAACCCTTTGCATGGGTGCTCCGAGGGGTTTATATAGGCCTACCCCCCGGGGGTACAATGGTAATCCGGCTGGGCTCTGGTCCCAGCCGTCAGTGTCTACGCTCGCCGGCTTCTCCGCTGGCTGCTGGGTCCCGCCGGCTGCCGGCTACTTGGTCGACAGGCCGGCCCCACCGCCTAGGGTCTTGTCGGCGGCTTCTTACTGTAGCCGCGCCTCTGATGACGAGGGCTTTGTCGAGGTAAGCGTGGCTACAGTGGGCCGCCTCGGGGGCTCTCACTGTAGCCTTACCTCGTCTTGTCTCCTTAATGGGGCTCCTGCTTCGAGGAAGGGAGTAGCCGGCTTCTGGAGGCCGGCTACGCTCTTGGCCGACTGGGAAAGGCCGGGCCGCCTTCACGCCTCTCTCTGGCTGAAGGGGCCCGCCGCCCGCGGGCCGTACGGGAGTCGGTCGTGGGTGACGTCGAGGCCAGCATGGCTACAGTGCCGAGCCGCACGGGAGACGGCCGTCCTGTACGGCCTCCTGTAGCCATGCCCGCCTCGGGCTTTGGGGGTAGTGGGCCGCACTGTGGCCACACCCCGTCGTGTCGCCGTTATGTGGGAACAGCTTTGGTGGTTATGGTCTCGGCCGGCTCCTAGGAGTCGGCGTCCTTCTTGGCCGGCTTCTTGGAGTCGGCCACCCCGTAGTCGTCCTGGGGAGGAGTTGGTGAGGCTGGGTCGCCTTCCGGGAGTCGGCTTCAGAGGTAGCCGGCCAGGGAAGGCAGCCCAATGCTAGGAGTGCTTGGAGGCCCGAAGGCCTGATAATTTTTTCAGAAGAACCAGGGGCAGTCGGTTAGGCTACCCGTGGCCATTTACTCCAACAAAGACCAACGCGATCTCGAAGGCTATAAAGAAGGCCGAGGGCTTCAGGAGCAAGTGGGTCCTGATGGATGCCAGGTGCTCCCACCCCCGGCTGGTGCTGCCGACGGAGATGCCCACGTCCCACGACGGGTGGCTCGGCGCGAGGCTCACCGAGCCCCGGGCGGCGCAAGTGCTGGAGAGGATGACCGCCGATCTGAAGCCCGATTACCCAAGGGCGGCGAAGCTGACAGGGGACATGATTGTCAATGAATTCATGGCGCAGCACGTGGCCCCCCTCCAGGCGCGCTCGCCCCCTTGTGGAAGCTCGGGGACGAAGGAGATGACCTCCGCTTGCGTCCAGAGGCCCTTTCTGACAAGGAGCTGGGCACGGCCCTCCGCTCCTTAGTTGGGGACGACTAAGGGTATCTGCCGGACTCCTTCGTTCCCTTGTACCGCCGCCCAGATGAAGCGAAGGTTTCCGTCGCTGCCATGCCTGTCTTAGATGGGCGTGGGCTTGTGCCACCTGCACCCTCAGATGCCCCGGTGGTGGCGGCAACAGTGGTGGTGTCCTCTGGTGACTCTGGTGAAGAGGAGGAGCAGGACTCGGCGGCCACCCCGGAGGGGTCTGGGGAGACCTCCCCTCCGGGCAAGTCCGATCTCCTCCGTGCCTTGTCTGACGACGACGATGCTGACGACCACCTAGTGAGGGAAGTCCTGCCCCCTGCGGGGGTCACCACGAGGTCCAGGGTCTCCCCCTCGAGGAAGCCGCTGCCCGGTGTCCCAGCGAAGAGTAGATCAGCGCTGATCTCCCGGGGTGATGCCTCCACCATGTGGCCGCTCGCGGCCACCGCGGCCTCGTCGACTCCGGGGTCCCGTGCAGCAGCGCCCCAGGCCACGAGGCCCCCAGGCTCCGCACTTCTGAAGAGGCGGTGGGACTACACCGCCGTGGACCAGTGAGTATCCTGTCCTGACCTTGCCCCTGCCCCTGCTTCCGTTGCGGCTTCCTGATGCTTCCTCCTTGCACTGCTAGGCCGATGTCATCATCATCGAAGAAGAAGGAGGGGGCGGCCACATCCTCAGGGACCCACCAGCCTGGCACGGCCGCACCGCCTCTGGTGCAGAAGGGTGGCGATGGCGCCCGCACCTCTCCGGCCCGGTCATCCTCACGAGGCCCAGAGGAGCATCTCCAGGAGAAGGCGACCCCCAAGGCCTCGCCGGCTCCTGAGGCGCTCGTCCCCAGCTTGCCGGCCGAGGCCCCATAGGCTCCGGAGCTCCTGGCTTCTTCTTCCGCCGCCATCAACCTGCAGGTCTTGGCGACGACGCTGCCTCCTTCTTCCGCCTCACAACCAGTTCGTGATCCTTCTGCCTTGTCCGACGTCTTGGAGCACGCTCTTTCTGCGCTGACCCAGCTGCGGGATGATCTTCAAGGCACCGACCGTCGCCTGGTGGCCGGGCGCTTGGAACTGATCTCTGGCTGGCTCCATTCCAATGCGTCCGTCCGGGCAACGCTGAGTCAGGCCGTGGCGGCCTTCGAGAAGGACAAGCAGGCCGCCGCTGAAGCCGCGGCTGCCCGCGAGGTGGCGCTGAAGGACGCTGAGGCCGCCAAGGGGTGCTGCCAGTCGATGGAGGCCGAGCTGGAGGTCATGCGCAACAAGTGCGCGGCCGAGGCTCGAGACCGCAAGGCGGAGGAGGAGAAGATGAAGGCCCGAGAGGACTCCGTCAGAGGCCGCGACGCCGAGCTGGAGCAGCTGGTGAGGGCACAGGCCACGGAGCGCAGTTGACTGGAGGAGCTGGAGCAAAAGATGGAGGCTAAGAAGGCCGAGCTGGAAGCCAAAGCGAAGATTCTGGCTGAGGACCGCGTGGCCTTCAAGTCCCTTTTGGAGAAGTCCCGCGAGGTGCTGAAGGCACTCTACGAGAAGGGCTTGGAGAAGCCGCTGGCAACAGACGACGAAGGCCCCGCCCAGCTGCTCCCTCATCTTGTCACGGCGCTTGAGGACATCGTCGACGGGATCGGCCCCACGATGGAGGGGGAAGCCCGTGCGCTCTCTTCGTCTGCTCTGACGCGCGTCTTCAGCCACCTCCACCTTTGCGACCCTGATGCCGACCTCAACGAGCTGCTCGAGCCCGTGGATGATGAGCACTGTGCAGCCGCTGCCGAAGCCGTGAAGGGCCAGGTGCAGGCCTTGCTGAAGAAGTTCCTCACCATCGACCCTGCGCCCCCGACTGGTGGTGCTGCCGAACCTGCAACTCCGGCGGGCGGCACAGGTGAGGGCAACGTCGCCGTCGAAGGGGCACCCCTTGCGAGTGACGGCGGCATCCAAGGATGACGAGACGGTCTGCCGGCGGCTCCTTTTCCTGCTTTATCTCTGCAACATGCACCATGCCTCGTGGAGGCGTTTAAACTTGTGTTTTGTATTTGAAGAACAATATGTTTTGTAATATTTGTTTGAGATTCCACGATTTCCTTCCTGTTTGCTTGGTGTTCTGCGTCGGCAGGGCCCGACCCCGCGCGTACCTCAGCCGCCGTTGGATCGTCCAGATTGCCAGGACGAGACCAAGGGGTGAGGGGCTACGTGGCTAGTTAGGCTCCTGAGTCGCGATGCTCAGGAGTCCCCCTTGACGCGCAAACAGCTTACGGAAAAGAGATGCGGAAGTAGGCCTAGTGTTCTACGTCGGCGGGGCCCGACCCCGTGCATACCTCAGCCGCCGTTGGATCGTCCGGATCGCCAGGACGAGACCAAGGGTGAGGGGCTACGTGGCCAGTTAGGCTCCTGAGTCGCGATGCTCAGGAGTCCCCCTTGACGCCTAAACGACCTTCATACCTTGGCTCCGCTCGGGAGGGCGCGTGATGACTAGGTCCGAGGGACCTGGCTGGGCGGCCTACGCTTGGGCGTGACCCGAGCGCAGCCCCCATGCCCAGCCCCCTCACACGACTCTCCCGAGGGGAGCTTTGCGATGAGGCCGGACACCGAGCCCGGAGGCTCCCTGAGGTTGTTACGGCCATGGGGCCGCCCTCAGTTATTTATCACCAGCGCGGAGCGTAGCGCTTCCGCACTTGCACGGGCATAGCCGCTCCTCGACCGTGTCGACTGCCAGCGTGGAGCATGGTGCTTCTACTGGTGCGTGGGTGAGGGCTCCCTCTGAGTGGAGCCCCCGGGGCGTGTACAGCCCTGCCCTGACACGTGGCTTGCATGGCAAGGCTAGACGAGGTGTGTCTGGGCACTCGTGAGCCAGCGCAGGACTCACGAGGCCCTACCTCAAGGCGGCTTGTGCCTGGTCTTGATTCTTGACGACCGTGGTGGTCCTGCGAGATGGTTAGGCAACCTGCGCCGGACGAATCTCCTGAGGCGATCACATGAGAAGGCCAAACACCAACGACCCTAGGAGGTGACGTGAACGGGGCCGGCCCGCCAGACAGAGCTCAGTCATTGGATTTATCGACATTGAAGGGACGGACCCGAGCACAGATGTCGTGCCTAGTCTTCTCATGCGAAGAATCCTAAAGAAAGATGACCGGCGCGCGGCTCCCGCGGTGGCGAGGAACCGAGTCGCGCGCCCTAGCCCGTCCGTCCATGATTAGCTCATGCGAGAACAAGGCACCAAGGGCCATGGGAGGTGACGTACACGGAAGCAGGCCCGCGAGCCAGAGCTCAGCCTCTTGGGTTTGGCGACGCTGCAGGGACAGACCCGAGCACAGACGTCGTGCCAGTCCTTAATCATGAGGCAGTCGTGGGCGGGCTTGCTAGGGCGTACGACGTTCATGGCATCGAAGTGCCGGGCAGGCAGGTGGTAATCATAGGTAACCCATGCGAGGGAACAAGATAGCTTAGATAGATGCAGGAATGATGCATGCCACTGGGACGGACCCAAGCGGCCTGGGGATGATGCAGCCCGAGGGGCGCCCCCGACTGAGTAAGCTAAGGATGCAAAAAGATACATGCCGCAGGGACAGGCCCGTGCGACCTGGGAATGGTGCAGCCCGAGGGACGCTCCCAGCTGAGTAAACTTGGAAAATTTCATCTGGTGCCATTATCGAAGGGGTGTTGAGGTAGCTGAGGGTGCGCGATGAAGGAGTCGCTCCTCACGAGCCACCAGGGCCCTGAGCCTCATGAGGCTCCGGGTGCTCGGGTGGTTCCTTGAGGACCATCACCATCTCCGCAAGGACTGCGTGATGCCTGGCCTCCTGAGCCACCAGGATGCTCCGCAAGTAGCGCTGGAAGGTGATAGCCGCGTTCGGCAGGCCAAATGGCATGCGAACATAGCTGTGAGGTGGACCCTCGCACCGCCCAACACTCGAAGGCCAAAAGCGCTCCTGAGATGCAACCCTGTTGAGCCCTAGAATGTCGATGCAGACGCGCAGCCCGCCGTCCTCTCCAGGATGGGGAGCTGCGCTGGGTGGTGGGCGGCGGTCGCCGTGTATGGTCCTTGCCTCTTGAAGCTCCTGGGTCGCCTTGATGATGAACTCCTGAGCACCGGGCGCTCCTCGCCCAGTGCCCTCCTGCAGGAAACGTGCGGCGAAGCACGCCTCCAAATGGTGCCCGAGCGCCTCCCTCGTGATGTTGGCTAGGTCTGAGGCCCTCCAGAAGAGAGCCCCCAAGCCTTGCCCGAGGAGGGCGCCGGTCACACCTTCCTATGCGAGAGAGGGAGGCGCCCCAGCTGCGGGCGCCGATCTTGAGGTGGTGCCACTGGAGACGCCACTCTCCTGAGGCCCTGGGTGGAGCAGCTGCTTCTTCTTCTTGGGGATGGCCTCAGGAGGGTACAGGGTGCCTTCGTTGTCGGGATCTTCAACCGCTGCAGCTTGGAAGGCGCGCTCAAGGGAGCACACCGCATCTGTTTCTTCGCAGGGGACTGTCATGACTCCGCTGCTCCCTGGCATCTTGAGGACGTTGTAGCCGTGGTGAGTCACTGCCATAAACTTGGCCGATGCTGGATACCCAAGGATGGCATTGTACGGCAGGCGAATGTGGGCAACGTCGAAGTCAATGAGCTCGGTGCGGTAGTTGTTGCGTTGGCCAAAGGTGACAGGGAGGCGGACCTACCCTATCGGGGTGGTGGAGCCGTCGGTCACTCCTGAGAAAGGCTTCGTAGGTTGTAGCTGATCGTATGGCACTTGGAGGCTATCGAATGTCTCGACGGACAGGACATTGAGCCCTGCGCCGCCGTCAATAAGGGTCTTGGTGACTTGGACGTTGCTGATGACGGGTGAGCAAAGCATTGGGAGGGTGCCGGCAGTTGCCGCGCACTTTAGCTGGTCCGACGAGCTGAAGGTGATGGCGCATTTGGACCACCTGAGCGGGCGCGTGACCTCGAGCCTCGGAAGGGCCGCGTTCACCTCATGAGCAAACTGCTTGAAGATGCGCTGGGAAGATGGGGCCTGAGCACCGCCCAAGATGCAGGCGATAGTGCACGGCTCCTAGAAGCCCCCAGCCCCCTCGTCTTGATGGTGGTCGTCGTTCCTTCTTGGCGGTGGCGGCAACGGAGGAAGTCCAGCATTGCCCTAAGGACGGTCCTCGCGGGGCTGGTCCCGCCAGGCGCCCTCACGAGACTGGTCCTGCCAGCAGTCCTCGCAAGGCCGATCGCGCCACTCCTGGCGGGGGCCGCGGTCGTCCTAGTGTCCTCCACTTCGTCCTCCTCCCCGGCCGTAGCCCCGGTCGTTGCGCTTGGGGCGTCGACCAAAGCGTCCATCTCGGATGGCCCTGAGCTCTTGACGGTCGTTGGTGTTGTGGTTGTGTATGTTGTGGAAGGCGCAGAACGGACGGCTGCTCTTGGACGACTCGGGGTGGTCCCGGCCGCGCTTCATGTCCGGCTCCGCCGCGAGCACGGCTACTCCCTTGAGCTTCACGTCCTTGGCCTTGGCTTTCTTCTCTTCCGGGTCGACAGCAGGAAGCTCGAGGAGGGAGAGGCGCCCCTCCTCAGCTCTTCCACACTTGGTCGCCATGTTGAACATCTCCAGAGCCGTGCATAGCTCCTCGTGGATGGCGAGCTCCTCCTTCATCTTGACATCGCGGACGCCATCAGAAAACACTGAGATGATGGCCTTGTCCGTCACCTTGGGGATCTTGAGGTGAACGTTGTTGAAGCGCTGAATGTACTTCTGTAGGGTCTCTCCTGGCTGCTGCTTGATGCGACGCAGGTCACCCATAGCCGGCGGGTGGTCGCGAGTGCCCTGGAAGTTGGCGACGAAGCGGTCGCGCATCTCACCCAAGCTTCCGAATATCGGATATCGGGTCCGTACCGGTTTGGCTTTGACATATCGGATGTCGGATATCGGGTGATATATCGGACGGTAAGTAGATATATCGGCGAACACATGTCTATTTTTTTCATTATTCTTTTTCAAAAGATTTATTTTTAGTAAAAGAAATTGTATGATGTCAATGCTTTAACATAACACTTTTAGATTCCTAGTTTATTAATTTGTTGATTAAGAAACTATTAAGGAAAGATTCACAAAATCCTTACTCTATGATTAAAAACAGTATGATATATATACATTTGTACGAAACATTGTGAATTACTTTGATAATATATAATGCAGTTGAAAATGCACAATCTTATTTCACTGCTATCGAATAAAGAATTGTTGTCATCTACATATCATTTTATATCGCAGGACATATCGGGCTAGATATCGGCCATATCGGTCGATATTTCAGTCCATGTGAGATGATATGTTGGAAAATGATATTTGCAAAATGATATGTTATGTTTATATCGGTGGAGCCCCAATACTGATATATGGTCCTATATATCAGTCATATCGGCCTAGATTTAAAAGCTTGATCTCACCCCAGGAGGAGATCGATCCCGGGGGCAAGTTCAGGAGCCACGAGCGAGCACCATCCTTGAGAGCCATGGGAAACCAGTTCGCCATGACTTTCTCGTCGCCATTGGCTGCCTCGATCCTCGACTCGTAGAGTTGCAAGAACTCCGCAGGGTCGGGGGTGCCGTCGTAGCGCGGGGGCAGGTCCGGCTTGAACTTGCCTGGCCAGACGACGCTACGCACCTCCGGGGTGAAGGCACGGCAGCCTGCCGTGGCAACCGGGGCCCTTTGCAGTGGCGGAGCTTGCGCTTGGTGCCCGCTGCTACCTCTTGAGCACTGCGTTGGTTTTCCCTTGAAGAGGAAAGGGTGATGTGATATGTCTCCAACGTATCTATAATTTATGAAGTATTCATGCTATTATATTATCCATCTTAGATGTTTTATATGCATTTATATGCTATTTTATATGATTTTTGGGACTAACCTATTAACCTAGAGCCCAGTGCTAGTTTCTGTTTTCTCCTTGTTTTTGAGTTTTGCAGAAAAGGAATACCAAACGGAGTACAATTGACGTGCCAATTTTTGATGATTTTCTATGGACCAAAAGAAGACCACGGAGCATCGGAGTTGGGCCAGAAGAGTCCCGAGCTGCCCACGAGGGTGGGGGTGCGCCCACCCCCTGGGCGCGTGGGCCTGCCTTGTGGACAGCTCGGGCACCTCCTTGACGTGAGACCGACACCAAAAATTCCTATAAATACAGAAACCTCGGAAAATTAACCTAGATCGGGAGTTCCGCCACCGCAAGCCTCTGTAGCCACGAGAAATCAATCTAGGCCCTCTCTGGCACCCTGTCGGAGGTGGCCATCATCACCGGAGGCCATGGAGGAGGATCCTGGAGGGGCCATCATCGCCATGAAGGCCAAGGACCAGAGGGAGAACCTCTCCCCATCTAGGGGGGAGGCCATGGAGGAGGAAGCACAAGGGGGAGAACCTCTCCTCCTCTCTCTTGGTGGCATCGGAGTGCCATCGGGAGGGGAATCATCACCACGGTGATCGTCTTCATCAACATCACCATCATCATCACCATCCTCATCTATTTTACGCGGTCCACTCTCCCGCACCCCCTTGTAATCCCTACTTGAACATGGTGCTTTATGCCACATATTATGATCCAATGATGTGTTGCCATCCTATGATGTTTTGAGTAGATATCTTTTGTCTTTGGGTTGATTGATGATCTAGGTTGGTATGAGTTGAATGTTTTATTTTGGTGCTGTCCTATGGTGCCCTCCGTGTCGCGCAAGCGTGAGGGATTCCCGCTGTAGGGTGTTGCAATACGTTCATGATTCGCTTATAGTGGGTTGGTGAGTGACTGAAACACAAACCCGAGTAAGAGGGATTGTTGCGTATGGGAATAAAGAGGACTTGATGCTTTAATGCTATGGTTGGGTTTTACCTTAATGATCTTTAGTAGTTGCGGATGCTTTCTAGAGTTCCAATCATAAGTGCATATGATCCAAGTAGAGAAAGTATGTTAGCTTATGCCTCGCCCTCATATGAAACTGCAATAGTGATTACCGGTCTTGTTAATAATTGCCTAGGACAATTCCGCACACCGATCCACCATTATTCCACACTCGCTATTTATAATATTTAGTAATATATTCTAACTTTATGATAACAACACCTACTTTTATATTTTAGCTCTCCAATATCATGCAAATTTATCCTCTTCATACCCACAACATAGTTTTATTTCTCTTTGCTAGTTGGAAGCAAACGTTCGGTGTACGTAGAGTCGTATCAGTGGCAGATAGGGCTTGAGAGAATATTGATCTTACCTTTAGCTCCTTGTGGGTTCGACACTCCATACTTATCACTTCCACCTTTGGAAATTGCTACGATGATTCCTTGCACTTGGGGATTATCATGATGCAGCAAAGTAGCGTAAGTATTTCTATGACTTATATTTTTCAATATAAATTGTAGAAATGATATGGTACAGTAGGCATTGTGTGAGAAAAATTATGAAACTTGTCCTTAACAGTACCAAAGTGAATGGTTTACTCTTTATCATACTAACCTATCTCACGAAGTTACGTTAAGTTTTGTGTGATTGAAGTTTTCAAGCTTTGGGTGATATATCGATATGAGGAGAATAAGGAGTGGAAAGACCCTAAGCTTGAGGATGCCAAAGGCACCCCAAGGTAATATTCAAGGAAGACTCAAGCGCCTAAGCTTGGGGATGCCCCGAAGGCATCCCCTATTTCGTCTTCAGAACTATCGGTATACTTTACTCCGAGCTATATTTTTATTTGTCACATGATATGTGTTTTTCTTGGAGCATATTTTCAGTTTTACTTTCTGTTTGAATAAAATCATTGGATCTGAAATATTGAATGAAAAAGAATCCTCCCATGGCTAGTTAATTATTTGACTACTCAGTGTTCTTCACTCATATCTTTTGGAGTAGTTTGTCATTTACTCATGTGCTTCATGTATATCCTATGAGTAAATGTTTGAATAAATTGAATGTCATAAATATGAATTTATATATGATTCATATGCTTATAACATGGGGAGTAATGAATTCACACATAATAAGTATAGTTAGTAAACTTACTGAAAGTTAGCAAACGTAGAATTGGTCACTTGAACAATTCATGAAAGAATATTGAAGGGAGAGGGATTTAACATATAAATATACTATCTTGGACATCTTTTGTAATTGTGAGCACTCATTAAAATATGACATGCTAAAAGGTTGATGTTGGACAAGGAAGACAACGTAATGGGTTATGTTTTCTTATATCTGAAATAAAGTATATTGTCATGGATCGCCCAACACGTTGAGCTTGCCTTTCCCCCTCATGCTAGCCAAATTCTTTGCACTAAGTAGAGATACTACTTGTGCTTCCAAATATCCTTAAACCAAGTTTTGCCATGAGATTCCACCATACCTACCTATGGATTGAGTAAGATCCTTCAAGTAAGTTGTCATCGGTGCAAGCAATAAAAATTGCCCTCTAAATATGTATGATTGACTAGTGTGGAGGAAATAAGCTTTATACGATCTTGTGATGTGGAAGAAATAAAAGCGACGGGCTGCATAATAAAGGTCCATATCACAAGTGGCAATATAAAGTGACGTTCTTTCGCATTAAGATTTTGTGCATCCAACCCTGAAAGCGCATGGCAACCTCTGCTTCCCTCTGCGAAGGGCCTATCTTTTACTTTTATCTCTTAACCTTATGCAAGAGTCATGGTGATTTTCACCTTTCCTTTTTACATTTTATCCTTTGGCAAGCACCTTGTGTTGGAAAGATTCTGATATATATATATATATCCAATTGGATGTAAGGCATCATGAACTATTATTGTTGACATTACCCTTGAGGTAAAAGGTTGGGAGGCGAATCTATAAGCCCCTATCTTTCTCTGTGTCTGATTAAAACTTTGAAACCATAAATATCGCATGAGTGTTAGCAATTGTGAAAGACTAAATGATAGTTGAGTATGTGGGGTTTGCTAAATCAAAGCTCTGACATAGGCTCTTCCTGAAAATAAGATGAATTGTAATTGTTTGATGACTGATAACACGGTTTGTTAGTTTTCAAGAAAGTTTATGATCTATACTTTAACATGTGAATAGCTTGTTACTTTATCATGAGAAGTTTTATGAGATGAGCTTCTGTTATGACATATAATGATGCTAGAAAAGGTGACTGAAATTATCATTATTCAAACTTGTGCACCTGCTAGCATTCACACTTCATAAATTATTTCTTTTATCATTTACCTACTCGAGGACGAGCAGGAATTAAGCTTGGGGATGCTGATACGTCTCCAACGTATCTATAAATTATGAAGTATTCATGCTATTATATTATCCATCTTAGATGTTTAATATGCATTTATATGCTATTTTATATGATTTTTGGGACTAACCTATTAACCTAGAGCCCAGTGCCAGTTTCTGTTTTCTCCTTGTTTTTGAGTTTTGCAGAAAAGGAATACCAAACGGAGTCCAATTGACGTGCCAATTTTTGATGATTTTTTATGGACCAAAAGAAGACCACGGAGCATCGGAGTTGGGCCAGAAGAGTCCCGAGCTGCCCACGAGGGTGGGGGGCGCGCCCACCCCCCTGGGCGGGTGGGCCTGCCTCGTGGACAGCTCGGGCACCTCCTTGACATGAGACCGACGCCAAAAATTCCTATAAATACAGAAACCTCGGAAAATTAACCTAGATCGGGAGTTCTGCCGCCGCAAGCCTCTGTAGCCATGAGAAATGAATCTAGGCCCTCTCTGGCACCCTGCTGGAGGGGGCCATCATCACCGGAGGCCATGGAGGAGGATCCCGGAGGGGCCATCATAGCCATGAAGGCCAAGGACCAGAGGGAGAACCTCTCCCCATCTAGGGGGAGGCCATGGAGGAGGAAGCACAAGGGGGAGAACCTCTCCTCCTCTCTCTTGGTGGCACCGCAGTGCCATCGGGAGGGGAATCATCACCACGGTGATCGTCTTCATCAACATCACCATCATCATCACCATCCTCATCTATTTTACGCGGTCCACTCTCCCGCACCCCTCTGTAATCCCTACTTGAACATGGTGCTTTATGCCACATATTATGATCCAATGATGTGTTGCCATCCTATGATGTTTTGAGTAGATATCTTTTGTCTTTGGGTTGATTGATGATCTAGATTGGTATGAGTTGTATGTTTTATTTTGGTGCTGTCCTATGGTGCCCTCCGTGTCACGCAAGCATGAGGGATTCCCGCTGTAGGGTGTTGCAATACGTTCATGATTCGCTTATAGTGGGTTGGTGAGTGACTGAAACACAAACCCGAGTAAGAGGGATTGTTGCGTATGGGAATAAAGAGGACTTGATGCTTTAATGCTATGGTTGGGTTTTACCTTTATGATCTTTAGTAGTTGCGGATGCTTGCTAGAGTTCCAATCATAAGTGCATATGATCCAAGTAGAGAAAGTATGTTAGCTTATGCCTCTCCCTCATATGAAACTGCAATAGTGATTACCGGTCTTGTTAATAATTGCCTAGGACAATTCCGCACACCGATCCACCATTATTCCACTCTCGCTATTTATAATATTTAGTAATATATTCTAACTTTATGATAATAGCACCTACTTTTATATTTTAGCTCTCCGATATCATGCAAAGTTATCCTCTTCATACCCACAACATAGTTTTATTTCTCTTTGCTAGTTGAAAGCAAACGTTCGGTGTACGTAGAGTCGTATCAGTGGCAGATAGGGCTTGAGAGAATATTGATCTTACCTTTAGCTCCTTGTGGGTTCGACACTCCATACTTATCACTTCCACCTTTGGAAATTGCTATGATGATTCCTTGCACTTAGGGATTATCATGATGCAGCAAAGTAGCGTAAGTATTTCCCTCAGTTTTTGAGAACCAAGGTATCAATCCAGTAGGAGGCTACGCGCGAGTCCCTCGCACCTACACAAACAAATAAATCCTCGCAACCAACGCAATAAGGGGTTGTCAATCCCTACACGGTCACTTACGAGAGTGAGATCTGATAGATATGATAGGATAATATTTTGGTATTTGTATGATAAAGATGCAAAGTAAAATAAAAGCAAAGGAAATAACTAAGTGTTGAAAGATTAATATGATGGAAAATAGACCCGGGGGCCATAGGTTTCACTAGTGGCTTCTCTCAAGAGCATAAGTATTTTACGGTGGGTGAACGAATTACTATTGAGCAATTGACAGAATTGAGCATAATTATGAGAATATCTAGGTATGATCATGTATATAGGCATCACGTCCGAGACAAGTAGACCGACTCCTGCCTGCATCTACTACTATTACTCCACACATCGACCGCTATCCAGCATGCATCTAGAGTATTAAGTTCATAAGAACAGAGTAACGCTTTAAGCAAGATGACATGATGTAGAGGAATAAATTCATGCAATATGATAAAAACCCCATCTTGTTATCCTCGATGGCAGCAATACAATACGTGCCTTACTGCCCCTACTGTCACTGGGAAAGGACACCGCAAGATTGAACCCAAAGCTAAGCACTTCTCCCATTGCAAGAAAGATCTATCTAGTAGGCCAAACCAAACTGATAATTCGAAGAGACTTGCAAAGATAACCAATCATACATAAAAGAATTCAGAAGATTCAAATATTGTTCATAGATAAACTTGATCATAAACCCACAATTCATCGGTCTCAACAAACACACTGCAAAAGAAGATTACATCGAATAGATCTCCACGAGAGAGGGGGAGAACATTGTATTGAGATCCAAAAAGAGAGAAGAAGTCATCTAGCTAATAACTATGGACCCGAAGGTCTGAGGTAAACTACTCACACTTCATCGGAGAGGCTATGGTGCTGATGTAGAAGCCCTCCGTGATCGATGCCCCTCCGGCGGAGCTCCGGAACAGGCCCCAAGATGGGATCTCGTGGGTACAGAAGGTTGCGGCGGTGGAATTAGGTTTTTTGCTCCGTATCTGATCGTTTGGGGGTACGTAGGTACATATAGGAGGAAGGAGTACGTCGGTGGAGCAACATGGGGCCCACGAGGGTGGAGGGCGCGCCCAGGGGGTAGGCGCGCCCCCTACCTCGTGGCTTCCTGGAAGCTTCCTTGACTTAGGGTCCAAGTCTCCTGGATCATGTTCGTTCCAAAAATCACGTTCCCGAAGATTTCATTCCGTTTGGACTCCGTTTGATATTCTTTTTCTGCGAAACTCTGAAATAGGCAAAAATTAGCAATTCTGGGTTGGGCCTCCGGTTAATAGGTTAATCCCAAAAAATAATATAAAAGTGAATAATAAAGCCCAATAATGTCCAAAACAGAAGATAATATAGCATGGAGCAATCAAAAATTATAGATACGTTGGAGACGTATCAAGCATCCCCAAGCTTAATTCCTGCTCGTCCTCGAGTAGGTAAATGAAAAAAACAGAATTTTTGATGCGGAATGCTACTTGGCATAATTTCAATGTAATTCTTCTTATTGTGGCATGAATGTTCAGATTTGAGATGATTCAAGATAAAAGTTTAATGTTGACATAAAAACAATAATATTTCAAGCATACTAACTAAGCAATTATGTCTTATCAAAATAACATAGCCAAAGCAAGTTATCCCTACAAAATCATATAGTATGGATATGCTCCATCTTACCCACACAAAATATTCATATCATGTACGACCCCGGTTTTAGCCAAGCAATTGGTTCATACTTTTAACGCGCTTCAGCCTTTTCAACTCTTACGCAATACATGAGCGCAAGCCATGGATATAGCACTATGGTGGAATAAGGTATAATGGTAGGGGTTATGTGGGAAGACAAAAAAGGAGAAAGTCTCACATCAACGAGGCTAATCAACGGGCTATGGATATGCCCATCAATTGATGTTAATGCGAGGAGTAGGGATTGCCATGCAACGGATGCACTAGAGCTATAAGTGTATGAAAGCTCAAAAAGAAACTAAGTGGGTGTGCATCCAACTTACTTGCTCACGAAGACCTCGGGCATTTGAGGAAGCCCATCATTGGAATATACAAGCCAAGTTCTATAATGAAATTTCCCACTAGTATATGAAAGTGACAAAATGAGAGACTCTCTATTATGAAGATCACGGTGCTACTTTGAAGCACAAGTGTGGTAAAAGGATAGTAACATTGTCCCTTCTCTCTTTTTCTCTCATTTGTTTTATTTGGGCCTTTTCTCTCTTTTTTTTAGCCTCTTTTTTTAGTCCGTAGTCTCATCCCGACTTGTGGGGGAATCATAGTCTCCATCATCCTTTCCTCACTTGGGACAATGCTCTAATAATGATGATCATCGCACTTTTATTTACTTACAACTCATGAATTACAACTCAATACTTAGAACAAAATATGACTCTATATGAATGCCTCCGGCGGTGTACCGGGATATGCAATGAATCAAGAGCGACATGTATGAAAGAATTATGAACGGTGGCTTTGCCACAAATACAATGTCAACTACATGATCATGCAAAGCAATATGACAATGATGGAGCATGTCATGATAAATGAAACGGTGGAAAGTTGCATGGCAATATATCTCGGAATGGCTATGGAAATGCCATGATAGGTAGGTATGGTGGCTGTTTTGAGGAAGATATAAGGATGTTTATGTGTGATAGAGCGTATCATATCATGGGGTTTGGATGCACCGGCGAAGTTTGCACCAACTCTCAAGGTGAGAAAGGGCAATGCGCGGTACCGAAGAGGCTAGAAAATTGCGGAAAGGTAAGTGTGTGTATAATCCATGGACTCACATTAGTCATAAAGAACTCATATACTTATTGCAAAAATTTATTAGCCCTCGAAGCAAAGTACTACTATGCATGCTCCTAGGGGAAGGGTTGGTAGGAGTTAACCACCGCGCAATCCCGACCGCCACACAAAGGAAGACAATCAACAAATACTTCATGCTCCGACTTCGTTACATAACGGTTCACCATACGTGCATGCTACGGGAATCACAAACTCCAACACATGTATTTTTCAATTCCACAATTACTCAACTAGCACAACTATGATATTACCACCTTTATATCTCAAAACAATTATCAAGCATCAAATTTCTCATGATATTAATTAAAGCAAATTGCCATGCTATTTTAAGACTCTCAAAATAATATAAGTGAATCATGAGAGATCAATAGTTTCTATAAAACAAATCCACCACCGTGCTCTAAAAGATATAAGTGAAGCACTAGAGCAAAACTATATAGCTCAAAAGATATAAGTGAAGCACATAGAGTATTCTAATAATTTCCGAATCATGTGTGTCTCTCTCAAAAGGTGTGTATAACAAGGATGATTGTGGTAACCTAACAAACAAAGACTCAAATCATACAAGACGCTCCAAGCAAAACACATATCATGTGGTGAATAAAAATATAGCTCCAAGTAAAGTTACCGATGGAAGTAGACGAAAGAGGGGATGCCTTCCGGGGCATCCCCAAGCTTTGGCTTTATGGTGTCCTTAGATTATCTTGGGGGTGCCATGGGCATCCCCAAGCTTAGGCTCTTGCCACTCCTTATTCCATAATCCATCAAATCTTTTACCCAAAACTTGAAAACTTCACAACACAAAACTTAGCAGAAAATCTCGTGTGCTCCGTTAGCGAAAGAAAACAAAAGACCACTTCAAGGTACTGTAATGAACTCATTATTTATTTATATTGGTGTTAAACCTACTGTATTCCAACTTCTCTATGGTTTATAAACTCTTTTACTAGCCATAGATTCATCAAAATAAGCAAACAACACACGAAAAACAGAATCTGTCAAAAACAGAACAGTCTGTAGTAATCTGTAACTAACGCAAACTTATGGAACTCCAAAACATCAGCCAAAATAGGACGACCTAGAAAATTTGTTTATTGATCAGCAGCAATTGGAATCAATATTTTAGCACGTTCTGGTCATTTTTAACAATTATTTTCATGAATAGAAAGTTTCTGGAATTTTCTGCAAGATCAAATAACTATCATCCAAGAAGATCCTATAGGTTTAACTTGGCACAAACACTAATTAAAACATAAAAACACATCTAACCAGAGGCTAGAACAAAAATTTATTCCTAAACAGAAGCAAAAAGCAAAAAAATAAAAATAAAATTGGGTTGCCTCCCAACAAGCGCTATCGTTTAACGCCCCTAGCTAGGCATAAAAGCAAGGATAGATCTAGGTATTGCCATCTTTGGTGGGCAATCCATAAGTAGCTCTCATAATAGATTCATATGGTAGTTTTATTTTCTTCATAGGGAAGTGTTCCATGCCTTTCTTTAATGGAAATTGGAATCTAATATTCCCTTCCTTCATATCAATAATTGCACCAATCGTTCTATGGAAAGGTCTACCAAGAATAATAGGACATGAAGGATTGCAATCTATATCAAGAACAATAAAATCTACGGGCACATAGTTCCTATTTGAAACAATAAGAACATCATTAATTCTTCCCATAGGTTTCTTAATAGTGGAATCCGCAAGGTGCAAGTTTAAAGAGCAATCATCAAAATCACGGAAACCTAGCAAATCGCACAAAGTTTTTGGAATGGTGGAAACACTAGAACCCAAATCACACAAAGCATAGCATTCATGATCTCTAATCTTAATTTTAATAGTAGGTTCCCACTCATCATAAAGTTTTCTAGGGATAGAAACTTCCAACTCAAGTTTTTCTTCATAAGATTGCATCAAAGCATCAACGATATGTTTGGTAAAGGCTTTATTTTGACTATAGGCATGAGGAGAATTTAGCACAGATTGCAACAAGGAAATACAATCTATCAAAGAGCAATTATCATAATTAAATTCCTTGAAATCCAAAATAGTGGGTTTATTAACATCTAATGTTTTGATTTCTTCAATCCCACTTTTATCAATTTTAGCATCAAGATCTAAAAACTCCGAATTTTTGGAACGCCTTCTAGGTAAAGGTGGATCATATTCAGTCCCATCATTATCAAGATTCATATTGCAAGACAAAGATTTAATCGGGGACACATCAATAAGTTTTAGATCTTCATCTTTATTTTCATAAGAACTAGAAGAGCACGCTTTCATAAAGCAATCTTTCTTAGCATGCATCCTAGCGGTTCTTTCTTTGCACTCATCAATGGAAATTCTCATGGCTTTGAGAGACTCATTGATATCATGCTTAGGAGGGATAGATCTAAGTTTTAAAGAATCAACATCAAGAGAAATTCTATCAACATTCCTAGCCAATTCATCAACTTTAAGCAATTTCTCTTCAAGCAAAGCATTGAAATTCTTTTGTGAATTCATAAACTCTTTAACACTAGTCTCAAATTCAGAGGGCATATTATTAAAATTTCCATAAGAATTGTTGTAGGAATTACCATAATTATTAGAGGAATTGCTAGGATAAGGCCTAGGATTAAAGTTTCCTCTATACGCGTTGTTACCAAAATTATTCCTACCAACAAAATTCACATCCACAGATTCATTATTATTCTCAATCAAAGTAGACAAAGGCATATCATTAGGATCAGAAGAAACACTCTTACTAGCAAATAATTTCATAAGTTCATCCATCTTTCCACTCAAAACATTAATTTCTTCTATCGCATGCACTTTTTTATTAGTAGATCTTTCAGTGTGCCATTGAGAATAATTAACCATAATATTATCTAGGAGTTTAGTAGCTTCTCCTAAAGTGCTTTCCATAAAAGTGCCTCCTGCGGCCGAATCTAAAAGATTTCTAGAAGCAAAATTCAATCCGGCATAAAAAATTTGTATAATCATCCACAAATTTAAACCATGCGTGGGGAAATTACGTATCATTAATTTCATCCTCTCCCAAGCTTGTGCAACATGTTCATGATCAAGTTGCTTAAAATTCATAATATCATTTCTAAGAGAGATAATCTTAGCGGGAGGAAAATACTTAGAGATAAAAGCATCTTTGCACTTATTCCAAGAATCAATACTATTTTTAGGCAAAGACGAAAACCAAGCTTTAGCACGATCTCTAAGCGAAAAAGGAAATAGCTTCAACTTAACAATATCATTGTCAACATCTTTCTTCTTTTGCATATCACACAAATCAACGAAGCTATTTAGATGAGTAGCGGCATCTTCACTAGGAAGGCCGGCGAATTGATCTTTCATGACAAGATTCAACAAAGCAGCATTGATTTCACAAGATTCGGTATTGGTAAGAGGAGCAATCGGAGTGCTAAGGAAATCATTATTGTTGGTATTGGTAAAGTCACATAATTTGGTATTATCTTGAGCCATCGTGACAAACAAGCAATCCAACACACGAGCAAACAAAAAGCAAGCGAAAAAGAGGCGAACAAAAAAGAGAGGGTGAATAAAACGGCAAGGGTGAAGTGGGGGAGAGGAAAACGAGAGGCAAATGCAAATAATGTAATGCGGGAGATAAGGGTTTGTGATGGGTACTTGGTATGTTGACTTTTGCGTAGACCTCCCCGGCAACGGCGCCAGAAATCCTTCTTGCTACCTCTTGAGCACTGCGTTGGTTTTCCCTTGAAGAGGAAAGGGTGATGCAGCAAAGTAGTGTAAGTATTTCCCTCAGTTTTTGAGAACCAAGGTATCAATCCAGTAGGAGGCTACGCGCGAGTCCCTCGCACCTACACAAACAAATAAATCCTCGCAACCAACGCAATAAGGGGTTATCAATCCCTACACGGTCACTTACGAGACTGAGATCTGATAGATATGATAGGATAATATTTTTGGTATTTTTATGATAAAGATGCAAAGTAAAATAAAAGCAAAGGAAATAACTAAGTGTTGAAAGATTAATATGATGGAAAATAGACCGGGGGGCCATAGGTTTCACTAGTGGCTTCTCTCAAGAGCATAAGTATTTTACAGTGGGTGAACGAATTACTATTGAGCAATTGACAGAACTGAGCATAGTTATGAGAATATCTAGGTATGATCATGTATATAGGCATCACGTCCGAGACAAGTAGACCGACTCCTGCCTGCATCTACTACTATTACTCCACACATCGACCGCTATCCAGCATGCATATAGAGTATTAAGTTCATAAGAACAGAGTAACGCTTTAAGCAAGATGACATGATGTAGAGGGATACATTCATGCAATATGATAAAAACCCCATCTTGTTATCCTCGATGGCAACAATACAATACGTGCCTTGCTGCCCCTACTGTCACTGGGAAAGGACACCGCAAGATTGAACCCAAAGCTAAGCACTTCTCCCATTGCAAGAAAGATCAATCTAGTAGGGCAAACCAAAATGATAATTCGAAGAGACTTGCAAAGATAACCAATCATACATAAAAGAATTCAGAAGATTCAAATATTGTTCATAGATAAACTTGATCATAAACCCACAATTCATCAGTCTCAACAAACACACCGCAAAACAAGATTACATCAAATAGATCTCCACGAGAGAGGGGGAGAACATTGTATTGAGATCCAAAAAGAGAGAAGAAGCCATCTAGCTAATAACTATGGACCTGAAGGTCTGAGGTAAACTACTCACACTTCATCGGAGAGGCTATGGTGTTGATGTAGAAGCCCTCCGTGATCGATGCCCCCTCCGGCGGAGCTCCGGAACAGGCCCCAAGATGGGATCTCGTGGGTACAGAAGGTTGCGGCGGTGGAATTAGGTTTTTGGCTTCGTATCTGATCGTTTGGGGGTACGTAGGTATATATAGGAGGAAGGAGTACGTCGGTGGAGCAACGTGGGGCCCACGAGGGTGGAGGGCGCGCCCAGGGGGGTAGGCGCGCCCCCTACCTCGTGGCTTCCTGGAAGCTTCCTTGACTTAGGGTCCAAGTCTCCTGGATCATGTTCGTTCCAAAAATCACGTTCCCGAAGGTTTCATTCCATTTGGACTCCGTTTGATATTCTTTTTCTGCGAAACTCTGAAATAGGCAAAAAACAGCAATTCTGGGCTGGACCTCCGGTTACTAGGTTAATCCTAAAAAATAATATAAAAGTGAATAATAAAGCCCAATAATGTCCAAAACAGAAGATAATATAGCATGGAGCAACCAAAAATTATAGATACGTTGGAGACGTATCACCCACGCACTGCTGCCGCAGGCGACGCGCGGTCTTGACGTAGTGGCGCCGGGAGTGCAGGCGCATTTCCTTGCGGCCGAGGAACTTCTTGGCACCTTCCTTCTTCATGCGCGGGCGCCCGGCGTGGTGGGTCGTGCCCAGGGACCGCGCGTCTTGGTGCTAGGGCGCCATCTTGGTGCGGAGGTGGCGGAGGCGCTCCGTGGGCTACGTCACCCGCGGCTGGAGGAGGGCGAGGCAGCGAGAGAGACGATACGGGGGAGCCCCCAGCGGCGCTGACGAACTCGGCGATGCGGTCCAGCCAATCCTCGTAGAGGTCGTCGACCGAGCGGTAGCGCAGGAGCTCGCATGCCATGAGCAGCTTGGCATGCGCGTCCGTGGGCGTGCGACGGGCGTGGGACAATAAGCCGGCTGGAGTCAGCGACGGAGTGGCGGTGCGGCCGTCCCGCCGCACCGAGGGGTGCAGCGATGATGCTTGCTGCTCTTTTTCCACCGGGGCGGTGGCGGCGTTGGCGGCGGGTGATGGAGAACGATGGGGGGGCCGCCGACAGGAGCTGTCTGAGAGACACGAGCGGCCAGGGCGGCCCGGCGCTCAGCGCAGGCTCGGCGTGCGTCCGCCATGGGCGCGATGGAGCAGTGGAGCGTGGATCGGCGGAAGAAAAGCTTCGGCGCACCCCTACCTGGCACGCCAAATGGCGCATTACGGGTTCCGTCAAAACCCTTGAGGTTCGAACTCTGGGGTGCGCACGAAGATCTCTCTCTCTCCCTAGCTCACACTCTCGCAACGATCTCAAAGCCTAGCTCGCCGAACCCGAGGAACAAGGGACACAAGAGTTTATACTGGTTCGGGCCACCGATGTGGTGTAACACCCTACTCCAGTGCGGTGTGGTGGATTGCCTTGTAGGCTGAGATGAACAAGTACAAGGAAAGAACAGCCTCCTGAGGAGAGGTGCTCTTAAGCTCGGTGAGCTGGTGTGTGTGAGGATGGAGTGGATCCGATCCAAGATTAGTTACCTCCTACGGTGGTGGCTAGTCCTATTTATAGTGGCCTTGGTCCTCTTCCCAAATATTTAGGCGGGAAGGGATCCCAAAACGGCCAATTTGAAGGGGCATAGCTAGTACAAGCTATCCTGACAAAAGGTGGTCTTCGCGTGCCAAAGGCTCTGGTGGTGAAGACATCGTGGGCTCCGCGATGACCTCCGCCCTGCCATCCTGCTGGTCTTGGTCTCGTTGCACCGATATGGAAACCTTTGTCTGATACCTCGGGACTCCTCGTCTGCGCATGGTCCTTTAGCACCGAAGAGGAAACCAATACTCTGCGCCCGCTGGCACCCGCCTGGCGCCCGCCTGGCCTTGATCGTCATGGCTCATGTCACGGGAACCTCACTAGGTGCCCCTCGCCTTGATCTCTCCGCTCCTCGCGAGCCAGCCTAGTGAGGCTGCCCCTGAGGAGGTCTTTTGTCGTCCGCCTCGCGAGGGTCTTGAGTGTTTGTTGGTGAAGATGGGTCGTACTGGGCCGTTAGTGAAGCTACGCCGTGGGCCGCAAGCAGGCAAGTCTGGGGACCCCCGTTCCTAGGACGCCGACAGTCATTGAAGTCCCGATTCTAAATCGTAAAGCATGGCACACTGAACTATTGAGTAGTTATTAGCTTTGCTCTGCCAGACGTTCATAACGTCCGGTGTTGCTCCTGCAGTGGGTCTTGCATCTAGCGGTGCTTCCAGGACGTAATTCTTCTGTGCAGCAATGAGGATAATCCTCAAGTTACGGACCCAGTCCGTGTAGTAGCTACCATCATCTTTCAACTTAGCTTTCTCTAGGAACGCATTAAAATTCAAGGGAACGGTAGCACGGGCCATTGATCTACAACAACATAGACATGCAAAATACTATCAGGTACTAAGTTTATGATATATTAAAGTTCAATTAATCATATTACTTAAGAACTCCCACTTAGATACACATCCCTCTAGTCATCTAAATGATCACGTGATCCAAATCAACTAAACCATGTCCGATCATCACGTGAGATGGAGTAGTTTTCAATAGTGAACATCACTATGTTGATCATATCTACTATATGATTCACGTTCGATCTTTCGATCTCAGTGTTCCGAGGCTATATCTGCATATGCTAGGCTCGTCAAGTTTAACCCGAGTATTCTGCGTGTGCAAAACTGGCTTGCACCCGTTGTATGTGAACGTAGAGCTTATCACACTCGATCATCACGTGGTGTCTCGGCACGACGAACTGTAGCAATGGTGCGTACTCAGGGAGAACACTTATACCTTGAAATTTAGTGAGGGATCATCTTTTAATGCTACCGCCGTACTAAGCAAAATAAGATGCATAAAAGATAAACATCACATGCAATCAAAATATGTGACATGATATGGCTATCATCATCTTGTGCCTTTGATCTCCATCTCCAAAGCACCATCATGATCTCCATCGTCACCGGCTTGACACCTTGATCTCCATCGTAGCATCGTTGTCGTCTCGCCAACTATTGCTTCTACGACTATCGCTACCGCCTAGTGATAAAGTAAAGCAATTACATGGCGATTGCATTTCATACAATAAAGCGACAATCATAAGGCTCCTGCCAGTTGCCGATAACGGTTACAAAACATGATCATCTCATACAACAATTTATATCTCATCACGTCTTGACCATATCACATCACAACATGCCCTGCAAAATCAAGTTAGACGTCCGGGCTTCTAGCAAGAACCGTTCTTACCTACGCATCAAAACCACAACGATTTTTTGTCAAGTGTGTTGTTTTAACCTGTGTGCGAAGCACGTCGGTAGAACCAGTTTCATGAACGCGGTCATGTAATGTCGGTCCGGGCTGCTTCATCCAATAATACTGCCGAATCAAAGTAAGACGTTGCTGGTAAGCAGTATGACTATTATCGCCCACAACTCTTTGTGTTCTACTCGTGCATATAACATCTACGCATAAACCTGGCTCTGATGCTACTGTTGGGGAACACAGTATTTCAAAAAAATTCCTACGATCACACAAGATCTATCTAGGAGAAGCATAGCAACGAGCGGGGAGAGTGTGTCCACGTACCCTCGTAGACCGAAAGCGGAAGCGTTTAGTAACGCGGTTGATGTAGTCGAACGTCTTCACGATCCGACCGATCCAAGTACCAAACGTACGACACCTCCGTGTTCAGCACACGTTCATCACGATGACGTCCCTCGAGCTCTTGATCCAGTTGAGGCCGAGGGAGAGTTCCGTCAGCACGACAGCATGGCGATGGTGATGATGATGTTACCCACGCGGGGCTTCGCCTAAGCACTATGACGATATGACTGAGATGTGTAACTGTGGAGGGGGGCACCGCACACGGCTAAGAGAAGACTTGGTGTGCCTTTGGGGCGCCCCCCTCCCACGTATATAAAGGAGGGGGGAAGAGGTGGTCGGCCCAAGGGGGGCATGCCAGGTGTGGGGAGTCCTACTAGGACTCCCTAGCCAAGTAGGATTCCCCTCCTCTTTCCTTTTTCGGAGTAGCAAAGGGGGAAAGAGAGGGGGAGTAGGAGAGGGAAAGGGGGGCGCCGCCGCCACCCCTTGTCCAATTCAGACTGGCAAGGGGGGCGCCACCTCCTGGCCGGCCCTCAGCCTTCTCCACTAAGGCCCATGATGGCCCATTAACTTCCCCGGGGGGGTTCCGCTAACCCCCGGTACACCGAAACTCATCCGAAACATCCCAAACCATTCCAGTGTCCGAATGTAACCTTCCAATATATGAATCTTTACCTCTCAACCATTTCGAGACTCCTCGTCATATCCGTGATCTCATCCGGGACTCCGAACAAACTTCAGTCATCAAATCACATAACTCATAATACAAATCGTCATCGAACATGAAGCGTGCGGACCCTACGGGTTTGAGAACTATGTAGACATGACCGGGACACATCTCCGGTCAATAACCAATAGCGGAACTTGGATGCTCATATTGGCTCCTACATATTCTACGAAGATCTTTATCGGTCAAACCGCATAACAACATACATTGTTCCCTTTGTCATCGGTATGTTACTTGCCCGAGATTCGATCGTCGGTATCCTCATACCTAGTTCAATCTTGTTACTGGCAAGTTTCTTTACTCGTTCCGTAATGCATCATCCCGTAACTAACGCATTAGTCACATTGCTTGCAAGGCTCATAGTGATGTGCATTACCGAGAGGGCCCAGAGATACCTCTCCGATACTCGGAGTGACAAATCCTAATCTCGATCTATGCCAACTCAACAAACACCTTCGGAGACACCTGTAGAGCATCTTTATAGTCACCCAGTTACGTTGTGACGTTTGATAGCACACAAGGTGTTCCTCCGGTATTCGGGAGTTGCATAATCTCATAGTCAGAGGAACATGTATAAGTCATGAAGAAAGCAATAGCAATAAAACTAAACAATCATTATGCTAAGCTAACGGATGGGTCTTGTCCATCACATCATTCTCTAATAATGTGATCCCTTTCATCAAATGATAACACATGTCTATGGCTAGGAAACTTAACCATCTTTGATTAACGAGCTAGTCAAGTAGAGGCACACTAGGGACACTCTGTTTGTCTATGTATTCACACATGTACTAAGTCTCCGGTTAATACAATTCTAGCATGAATAATAAACATTTATCATGATATAAGGAAATATAAATAACAACTTTATTATTGCCTCTAGGGCATCTTTCCTTCAAAACCACCCAAGCAAATACTCCAAGTTACTCAAACATGCAGCTACAACCACAACAACAACAACTCCACACAAACTTCTACAAATATTTAACTACTGAAGTAAACATAGTACCACAACTATTTAACAGAAATTGGCAATGGCTCCTAGGTGCATATGCACCCATTGTCCAAACTATATAACAAATAAACTACTGTTGCAACTATGCTTAATCTGAAGTTTGTCCCCAAACGCATTCACTTACTAAATTAAAGTATGTCCACTAGATGTGATCTTTCTACACTCCAATTACCAACCTTAGGGTGATCACCGCTAGACTAAAGTATTTCCCCAAAGGTGATCACTATTACTAAATTCATTCCCCCAATACTTCCAGATTTATATTACTATGTTTATCTCTCTTATCTTACCAAGCATCTTTAATACTCGACTCACTATACTAGTACAACGAGCTGTTATACAAACGATTTTTAACCCTTTTCGCGACGGCATTTTAAACCGTCGTCTTGCCTGTGTCTGCGATAAGGGGGGTCCTTCCCACGCGACCCAGAAATCGTCGGGGATAGGGAGTAGCAATGCATACGTTTTGCATAATTAAGCTTATGCGATGTTGGCATCTATCCCAAATGTGAGTCTCTAGACAACTATTTGTGATATGCCGAATATCCCAAACGCTTCACCATTGCTACCCGTTTGTGCTTGCATTACCATCGCGGTCGGTATTCTGTGGTGCTATGTTTACGATGCGTGCCCCATCACAAACAGTTCACGATTATAGAACTTGTATGATAAGCAGACAATCACACACATTTACTTTTCCTCGACCGTATGCGATTCAATGTAAGAGTGCATACAGTTGTCCCTATAAAACTGTATGTGAAGCTTGAATATATCCCACACGATTCATCCGTCATACCCGCGTCGGATGAAGGCCTATCGCACATGTTCTTCTATGAGCAAACATTTACCATGCACACAACATCATAAACAGTCCATAATTGCCAAGCGTGTGTGATAAGGTGACTTTCGCAAATATTTAATAAGGAACTGTGTGTGCTACTATTGTTAATCTCACACGTTTTTTCTTGGTTGATCTTGTCTGCAGTAGAGATTCATCGCACACGTGGTGGATCTGGGAAACGTGTCTGATCTTGATGTTTATCACAGACATTTTGCTTTCACAAACCATGTGCAGTGTACTGGTCTGGATAGCATAATTTATCCCTGCATTTAAAGTTCACATATTTTGAATTTGAAAGTAGGCAATCAATTATTTCATATCTAACCATGTTTACAAATATAGGTTCAAAGACGAATGCATAATTCGATGCACAGGTACATATACTGAAGAACTACAGAAACACCAAGTAAAGAATGATAAACCACAGTTGTACTAAAGACTGTAAAGAGAGACGAAAGACATTCTGGTAGCTGGAGAAGGTGAAGCGAAATGCCCATATTGTGCCCTCCTCCATGCGTAATGCACGCACGACTCTAGGCCAACCCCTTTTGATGGTCCCCCGCCCATCCTTCACTGTCTTTATTAGGACTTGTCGATGCTCATTGTAGTCTCGATGAAATACTTTAACCTTCATTGCATGTCCACCATTCATATACTTTGCAAGGTAATATTGAGTAAACTACTTTGGGAACCACTGCAAACGAGAAATATTCAGACATTGTTGTCTAACAACTCATTATGGGCAGTAAAAAGAGAAGGCTACAGAGTTCATAGGTACCATCCTACAGCTCACTGCTGTGTTGGATAGAGCATAAACAAATAATTTAATTGCCATCGTTCCTATCTTTTTGCTAATAATCCTTATCAGTATCCTCACTTGATCCTTATTCATTAATATCTCATTTCCCCATACGCACAAAGGGTCGATGCGTGGATCTTTGCTGAGGACATATGTACCTACAAGCAACAAGTCAATATTAGAAGGTAAAAAGTGTCCATGTGTGGATCTATATGCACTACATTATGGGGCCGGAGATGATGATGATGATGATGTTGTTGTTGTAACTTTCATCGTCAATGAGCACATATCGAGGCAGCAACCATTCTTTAGGGGATCGATCCCGGGCCATGCTCCTGTGTTGAATCGGAAAAGAGAAAATGGCCTTGTTCTACTATACGATGATTATTTCGATCTCACACAACCACTATTTTGTGCCAAGCTTTTTCGGCGACGGGTCCGGATGGCAGGACCATTGTTCAACCATGTGGCACCCTGTTTGAGTACAAAAAATTACCACTGTATTCATATGGACTGTCGCACACGTCAGCTCAGGAAACTAATCTGGCATATGCTTTTACAATCCATGAGTAACAAGATACAAACCACTCGACGAGAGTGTTTTATTGATGTACGCAACTTTACAGTGTCGAATTAAAAGGCTCCAAGTCTTAATAGTGCATTGAGGTCAGAGCAGTACTGATTAGCCTCCGTGCCTACTTCGAAGGTGACTACAGCGGAAACTCTACTATTGGCAGCATGATCATAGCGCAACTCCACTCCACAGGGATCTGACTGGGTTACTCTCTGATAACCCACAAGTATAGGGGATCGCAACAGTTTTCGAGGGTAGAGTATTCAACTCAAATTTATAGATTCAACACAAGGGGAGCCAAAGAATATTTGAAGGTATTAGCAGCTTAGTTTTCAATTCAACCACACCTGGAGATTAATTATCTGCAGCAAGGTAATCAGTAGCATAGTAATATGATAGTTTTGATAGCAGTGGTAACAGTAGCAGTAACGGTAACAGTGATGGCACTGATTTTGTGGCAAGTGTAACAGTGGCAATAGCAATAGTAACTTAGCAAGAACAATATGCAGAAAATTTGTAGGCGTTGGATCGGTGAATTCGTTGTATGATATTCATCATATAGCAGTCATAACCTAGGGCGATACAAAACTAGCTCCAGTTCATAAATGTAATGTAGACATGTATTCCGTAAATAGTCATACGTGCTTATGGAAAGAACTTGCATGACATCTTTTGTCCTATCCTCTCGTGGCAGCGGGGTCCATATAAAAACTAAGGGATATTAAGGCCTCCTTTTAATAGAGAACCGGAACAAAGCATTAACACATAGTGAATACATGAACTCCTCAAACAACGCCCATCACCGAAAAGTATCCCGAATATTGTCACTCCGGGGTTTACGGATCATAACACGTAATAGGTGACTATAACTTAAAAGATCAGATCTAGAACATAGATATAATGGTGAAAATATAAACGGTTCAAATCTGAAATCATGGCACCCGGACCAAAAGTGACAAACATTAAGCATGGCAAAGTCATAGCAATATCAATCTCAGAACATAGTGGATACTAGGGATCAAGCCCTAACAAAACTAACTCGATTACATGATGAATCTCATCCAAAATCAAAAAAAGTTCACGAATTTATAAAAATTTCACCGGATTATTTTTAAAAAAGTTCACAAAGCCAAAAAAGTTCATCATTTCTAAAAATTATGCATAAAATTGAAAAAAGTTCATGGGAATTTGAAAATAAAATCATCAACTTTGGAAAAAGTTCATCAATTTTCTTTTAGAAAGTTCATGATTTTGAATAACGTTCATAGATTTTGAAAAAAGTTTCATCGATCTCGAAAAAAAATTCATTGATTCTGAAAAAAAGTTCACGAATTTGAAGAAAATGTTCACGCATTTGAAAAAAATAAGAAGAAAGAAGAAAAGAACAACACTGTTCCAAGAAAAAAGAAAAAAGGAAAAAGTTACGCGAAGCGAAGAGATAAAAGCGAGAAAAGAAGTAAGTTAGCATAGTTGAAACGAGTTGGCCTAGTGGTTTTGTCTCTATGCTCTGGACCTGGAGCTCTTCAGTTCAAACCCTGCAGTTGCACTCTTTCTTTTGTTCTTTAACAGAAACAAAGGAAAAGTTAAACGGACCAACCTAGAATGGCCTATAGGGCCAGTTCTTTTGGTTGATTCTCTCAGAATCGCCCCCCTCCCCAACTTCTCCCAGAACCGCCATTCCATATTTTTTTACAATCCTAACTAATTAGACACTAACTAGATAGGATTGTAAAAAAAAATGAAGTGGCGATTCTCGGAGAAGCTGGTGAGGGGGCGATTCTGGGAGAATCGCCCAAAAGAACTAGCCCATAATGGGCGCCTGCAGCGCTAAATGGGATCTGCCACGCGTATGCGGTCATATCGAGCGTGTTACGCCCAGAAGTGACGATAGGAGCACCTATACGCCGTTCGTTGCGGCAAATTGTCGGCGCTTCGCACAGGGGCGGCTAGCCTGGGTCAGCCCATTTACAATGGCACGCAGCGGCACGTTCCGAGACGAAAAATCGCAAAAAAGCTCGTTTAGGCTAGCTGGCGCTCGCAGTCGAGTGGTAATGGGCCGGCCCAGCATCAATCTGCGTCCAGCAGGAAAAAACTATATCAATACTATCATTCTGCAAAAAGTGTGGTTCAAACTCGTGCCATCATGACGACAAATAGCGCATTAACCACTGCACCACAACAACTTTGATGTTCTATATCCGAAGACAGGGTTATTTGACCTTTTTTCAATCCTATCAGTATTATTTGACAAAAGAAAATGTATTTATGAAAAAGAATTCACAATTTCTTAAAGAGTTCATTGATTTTGGGAAATCAATTCACAGAATTGTTTAAAATGTTCACAAAATCAAAAAAAGTTCATGAATTTGAAAAAAATTCACCGGACTTTTTTAAAAAAGTTCACAAAGCCAAAAAATGTTCATCAGTTATAAAACTTGTGCATAAAATTGGAAAAAAGTTCATGGGAATTTGATAAAAAATCATTGATTTTGGAAAAAGTTCATCAATTTTCTTTTAAAAAGTTCATGATTTTGAATAACATTCATAAATTTTGAAAAAAAATTCATTGACTTTGAAAAAAAGTTCACGAATTTGAAGAAAATATTCACGCATTTAGAAAAAAAAAAAAGAAGAAAGCAAAAACGGACAAAACTGTTCCAAGGAAAAAGTTACGCGAAGCGAAGAGATGACAGGGAGAAAAGACGTAAGTTAGCACAGCTGAAACGAGTTGGCCTAGTGGTTTTGTCTCTATGCTCTGGACCTGAAGCTCTTCGGTTCAAACCCTGCAGTTGCACTCTTTTTTTGTTCTTTAACGGAAAACAAAGGAAAAGTTAAAGAAGCCAACCCAGAATGGCCTATAATGGGCGCCTGCAGCGCTAAATGGGATCCGCCACGCGTTTGCGGCCATATCGAGGGTGTTACGACCAGAAGTGACCATAGGAGCTCTTATACGCCGCTCGGTGCGGCCATATCAAGCGTGTTACGCCCAGAAGTGACCATAGGGAGCTCCTATATGACGCTCATTGTGGCAAATTATCGGCGCTTCGCACCGGGGCGGCTAGCCTGGGCTAGCCCATTTAAAGTGGCACGCAGCGGCACGTTCTGAGATGAAAAACCGCAAAAAAGCCAATACCCCTAGCGCTGAAACTCTAGCCCGCGACTTCGTAGTAATTGACCCGGCATGCAAGCCACTGGGACATAGACACTCTCATGTTCAATTTGCAGCGCGACACTTAAAGAGACATACGACAACGTCAAACTTAAACATTAATTCACAAAAAATCCCAAAAATTACAGTCCATGTATTGGGTCGAACTGAGGACCTCCTACAATTGAGTTTTTCGAAATTATGAATATTTTCTTCAAAACACAAACACCAATTTTTGAACAAATTTTGTAAAACATGAACATTTTGATGATGTGAACAAATTTGGAAAGAGGGAACATTTCTTGAATTTGGGAAAAAGATGTTTATATTTTTTCAAAAATTCCAAAACATTTTTTGAATTTGTGAATTTTTTTAAAACACTAACTATTATTGAATTTGTGAACAAATTTGGAAAGCTGGAACATTTTTTGAATTTTATAAACAAAACTTGAAAATTTGAGCGACTTGAATTTGTGAAAAAAATAATATGCAAACTGTATTTAAATTTATGAAGAAATTTCCAAAACGCAAACATTTTTTGAATTTGTGAACAAAATTTGAGGGAATAGTTTCTTAAATGATGAGCATATTTTGAATTTTATGAAAAAAGTTTGGAAACATGAACAAAAATTTGAAAATAAGAACATTTTTTGAAAATTTGTGATCAACTTTTTAAAACAGGAATTTTTTTTGAATTTATGAACAAATTTTTATAACACTTCCATTTTCTGAGAAACTGGACATTTTGTAAAAGCACATTTAAAAAAAAATCTGAACAATTTTGAAACATGAACTTTCTGAAAAAGAAAAAACATGAAAAAGAAAAAAATGAAAAAAAAAGAAATTAAAATATGAATAAAAAGAAACATAAAAGGAAGAAGATAAGAAAAAAAGAAAGAGCAAAATTTAACAGAAAAACTAATAATAGGAAAAAAGCGTGAAAAAACAAAAATAAACACAAGAAAATCGGCAAAAGAAAAAAAAGGAGAAAAAATGGTTGGGAACCTCTCGAAGGTTCACAAAACTGGAAACACTTACACGGGCTGGCCCAATTGGAGAGATAGCTCGAGCTCCTGTGCAAAGCAGCGACATCATGACGTAGAATGTGAAATAGGAATTTCCGTGACCATAAGGGTCAAAATGGAGGGGTGCCACATAGGTGTTGGAGTGTGGGCTGGTGGCCTAGTTCGTTAGGCGTCCGTGATGTGTCGTTGTCTTAGAGATGTACTTCGTTCATGATTTCTTTGTTTGCATTTGGTAATTTTGGGAACATTTTGTAACAACTATATAATTTTTAAGAAGGAGAATGTAGAACCAAAAAAATGAAAGGAAAATAAAAATAATTGTTTAAAATTTGTTGAGGAATTGATTGAAAAGGAGAAAATGAAAAAAAAATCAAAGAGAAACCTACTAGAATCTTTTCAAACCTAGGAATCACTAGTGACAATCTTCCCCGGGCCGAAAATATGTATACGATGGTAACCCAACAACTTGTTCGAGTAGCTAGCTCTCTGGGAAAGAACGAGATGTTCTAAGCCTATGTTGATGTCAATGGTCCAGGTACAATTACTAGAATTACTATGTCGCTAACTAGGCTTGGACGGGATCTCTCGTTGAGACATCCTAGTCTGCGCCTTAAGCGCCGGCCAGGAAGAAACAGTGCCCAACATCATGGCGACATGGTCAGTCGCCCAGGGCGCGTCTTGGTTTTCTTGTTCACGGTTGACCGATCGACCAACGAACTGTTGACTTTTAGAAAAAGGCAATAAGAATCTAAGAAAAATAAAAAAAATAAAAGTTTGCAAGTTCAAAAAAAGTTCAAGAATTTGAAAACATTTGCAGAACTAAAAAAACAGTAAACAAGATGCAAACAATGATAGAAAGTTCAGGAGATTGAAAAAATTTCATGTAGTTTGTAAAACAATTAAGTAGACAATTAGCAAAAACTAAAAAAAGTACGTGGATTTGAAAAATGCTCCTGAAGTTGAAAAAGATTCTAAAATTTTAGAAAATGGACAACTTTAAAATATGTTTAAAATTTTCAAATGCTTAAGAAATTCAAAAATAGTTTGCGGATTTGGAAAATGTTCATTAATTTCATCACAAAAAGTTCACAAAAAAGTCTCACAAATTTGAGAAAATTCGCTCATTTCAAAAATAAGAAATAAAAAAAGAAAAGAAAAATAAAAGAAGGAAACCCCTTATAAAATCCATCCAGAAGCTTCCCAAAAATGGTCGGGAAGCCTTTTTAAGCATCCCAAAACCAGCACTCGAACTTACGCTTGAGTACCAGCGAATGGGCGTGCCGACATAAAAAACACCTCCAGCAGGGGTTGTGCACCGTGAACGAAAAGCTATATAACCGGCCAAATAGGACTTGGGTTTGACACTTCCCTCATTCGACCGCTTTCTTTTCCCTCTCGCAATTCTAATCCTCATTCAACTTAAAAACGCTATAAAATTTGAACAGTAAAAACCATTTGTGAGATTTAAACAAAGTTTCATGAACTTGGAAAAATGCTCAATTTTTTAAAAATATTAATGAATTTAAAAACTGTTCATTAATTCTAGAAAATCCACAAGAATTTTAGAAATAATCCAGGAATATGAAAAAAGTTCCCACAAATTTAAAATATCAAAACATGTTTACTAATTTGGATTTTTTATTTAGAAAAGACAATGCAAAAGACCAAAATAATGGAGTAAATAAACTAGCAAAAAAGACATAACAAGAAATATAAAGAAACATTGACAAAAAGTGGAGACGTTTCTCCGAAATGAAAAAAACCAAGTACATGGGCCGGTCCGTTGCATACCAGGTTGGTGTGCACTTTAAGCCTCGAGTAGAATTTGCCGGAAAAATAACCCAGAATGCGGCCTGCGGGAATTACCCCCGCCACACTGTCAATGCAGAGGGGCGCTGCGTGTCGCTTGTAGCGAGCAAAAAGCCTAGCGTCATTCACGCGGTCACTCGACATGGCTTGGCCAACGAGCGCAAGCACGTCTAGCAAGAGCACCACAAGCTTGTTTTTTCTATCTCTTATGTCATTTCATTTATTAAATTTGATTAGTTTAATTTTAATCTTTTAGAAAAATAAGGAGTATAAAAATGTCGTTTTGAATTTTAAAAAGTACATGAATTTGAAATAATGCTCTTGAATTTCAAAAATATCTCAGTTTAAAAACATTTAATAAATACAAAACTAATTCAAAAAGTATTTACAAATTAAAAATTGTTCATGGATTCGCAAAGAGTTCGCAAATTATAAAAAAATTGTGAATTTTTAAATGCTCACTTATTTTTTCATGATTTTCAATTATTTTTATGGATTCAAAAAAATTCAGCAAATTCAAAAATATTCTGACATTTTTGAAAGTTGCGGGTTTGATAATTGTACATAAAAACAGTTTATTTTTAAAAAATTGTGACATCAAAATTCGAATATAATTTTTGAATTCCATTTTTTTGAAATTCTAAAATACTAAGTTAATTTGAAAAATTTCACGAATGTCAAAGCATGTTAGCAAATTCAAAACAAATTGTGACATCAAAGAAAGTAAATTCAAAAAAAGTTCTTGAATTCAAAAATGTTACCAAAATTCAACCAACATTTACGAATTCGAAAGCTTAATAAATTCATTATAATTTTTTGAAATCAAAAGATTTTCACAAAATTAAAACTACATTTACAAATTCAAAATGTAAAAATGGAAGCAAAAAATGGAAAAGAATTAGAAAAAACAGAAGAAAAAGAAATTGCGTGGAAGCTTCCCAAAACGAGCTTGAGGTCCTCCTGCAACCTTTCTCCAAGATAAACTCTTAATTATGACTGATGGGTCAGTCCACTAGGGACTATGTGATACTGCTACAGTGGGCAAAACATGGGACCTCATATACGACGCATTTTGGGTCATATAGGAACCCGCTCACATAGGGGGCGGGGGCGTGCAAACTGGACCGGTCCACAGGGCTTGAGGTAGAAAATGGAGAACACGTTAAAAAAGAAACATGGGAACAATTATGAATATGCCTAACATTTTATAATTTAGAGAACAACATTTTGCAATCAAGAACTAAATTTAAACATGAGAAGAAATATTTGTAAATCACGAACAATTTTTGAATATAGGGAACAAGATTTTGCAATCAAGAACAAAATTAAAACATGATAAGAAATATTTGAAGAACCACAAACATTTTTCTAAATTTATAGAAAAAAATGGAACACGGGAAGAAAAACATTTGGAAAAATCTTAACATTTTTTAATACAAGAAAAAGTCATTTCAATAAAAATAATTGGAAACCAAGAATAAAAATAGCACATCCGACAAAAATTTGAAAATCCCAGATATTTTCTAAAAGAGAAAAATATATATGGAATTTAGATAACAAAATTTAAAATCAAGAAAAATTTGAAAATCCCAAACAAATTTTGAAAACGCGAGAAATTTTTCAATATATAAAAAATGGAAACATTTTTTATAATTTGAAACTTTTTGAATTTTCGAACACGTTGTGACAAGAAGGAAACAATTTTTGCACTTCTGAACAAAATTTGAAATAGAGGAACGTTTTCGAAATTTTGAATTTTTTTTTAAAATAATGAATATTTCTGAATTTTCAAAAAATTATTTGAAAAATAAAAATGAAAGAAAATAAAAATTGAAAGAAATAAACAAAAATAAATAAAAAAAGTAAAAAAGAATAAACATAAAAAGGAAAAAAAGAAACAGGAAAAAAGAAAAAAGAAAAAAAAAACCGAGCGGAAAGAAAGTCGGTATAGGAACCTTCTAGAAGTTTCAGAAAACCGGTTGGGAACCTTATTAATTTTGATGTGGAGCAACCCGTGCATGCCAAGAGCTCCTAACAAGCGCTCTAAGCGCCGGTTGGCGATACAGGCGGTCGCGAACGTCAGAAAAAAAAAGAAAAAAATGTGAAGAAAAAGTGGGAAAGTAGGGTTTAAACCTCAGCATCACACATCTTTTGTAGATTAACACAAGAACCATTGGACTAAACACATTCTGGTGTTCTCCTACTAGAAAAAAGTACTACTTAACCTTCCTTTTAGTGAAACATTAATGTAAAGCTGAGAATTGTTCAAAAGTTAATTGATTTTGAAACCTAGTTCATCAAATTTTTTAAAGTTCATAAAAACGAAAATAGTTTTATCTATTTTAAAAAAAGCTTATTAAATTGAAAGAAAAGTTTAACAAATTTGAAACAAATTCATCCAATTCGAAAAAAGATCATCAAATTTGAATAAATTTCATCGAGTTTAAAACAAAGATCGTCGAAATTAACAAAAAAAACTTCATCCAATTTGAAAAAAATACATCAAAAATGAAAACAAAGTTTCTCCAATTTTAAAAAGGATCATCGATTTTTTTTAAAAAGTTCATCCAATTTCAAAAATCATCGAATTTGGAAAAGTTCATCGATTAGGTAAAAATTCGTCAAATTTCGGAAAATCTCATCAAATTTAATGAATTTTTTTTTACATATTCCAAAAAGAGGAGAGAAGAAAATAAAAAAAAAAGAAAATCAGAAAATCGTTGCATTTTGTAGCGTTCTATATTTAAAGAAGTAATAAAGAATTAACATAGTCACAGTACAGAAGGTGGCCAGTTTGTTGCCTCGCTTTGTTATGAGCTAGAGGTTGGGAGTCCCAAACTCCTCCGGCTCAGGTTTTTTGAAGTATTACCGGAAGAAAAGAAAAACTTGAAATGGGCCAGCCCAGCGGGGCGCGGGGCTATGTGTCAGTTTGCGTAAACTGAAGAAACAGGTGCCTTAAGCGCCGTTTAGGATTTGCCATGTATGCCCCTATGAAAAGACCGCATCATCCGAAAAGCCCAATAACATCAATCGATATGTCGCAGAGGCAAGCGGCCGAGCGACCGATAAATGGACTGAGCCATGCTCTACAAAATCTTGGTTTTAGGAATATTCCAAAAAGGGTTTTGTCTACATACTCTTTTTTTTCTTTTAAAAAAAGTTCAAAAATTAATGAAAACAAAATAAAAAACTTGGAAGTTCCAAAATATATTCACGTTTCAAAACTTGTTACCCTGTTTGCAAAAATGTTGATGATTTATAGATTGATTATCAAGATTTGATATTTTTAAAATAGAATTTAAAAAATGGTCATATATTCATAAAATGTTCCCTTTATGAAATAATTGTTTGAGATTTTCAAATAAGGTTTAATTTTTGCTAAAATGTTTGATTTTGTAATAATGTTCAAGTTCTTTCAAGAATATTCTCAAATTTTGAAAAATAGAGCCTTTTTACAAAACGAACGAATTAAAAGTTGTCGATAAACAAATAGCTCGCTGCAGTGCTCCTATTCGCTACCGTGAACGGCTTGTTATGGTGCTCCGTTGTAGTGCACTAGTTCATTGTAGTAAATCGGCTCGCTGCAATGAGCTTGCCCGGTTCACGCTGTAGTTGGTTTCTAATTCCGGGTACCACAGGCAAAGGCACTTTCATCTTTCACGCGCTGACAAATGACATACTGCATGTGCGTCACTTGTCCCAGCCTGTTAAGTTTTTTCTGTTTTTCTTCTTCTTCTTTAGAAATCCGTTTATTCAAAATGTTTTATCTGTTGAACCATCTGTTCAAATCCCGAACCATTTTCACTGTTGGATTTCTCAAATTGAGATCTTTGAAATTAGATCCAATGTTAATAGGTATCAATGTTTTTTTTCTCAAGAAAACCCCAGAGAGACCAAAAACAAAAAGAAAAACCCTGGGAAAAAAGACAATACAAAAAAGACAAAAAAGGCAGCCGAAAAAATGAATGACAAAAAAACCCAAAGAAAAAAATCTAGAGCCAATAGAAAAAACAAATTTGTGCCTGTACCAGAAGCAAATTTCTGCTTCTCATGGAAGGACATTTTTTTCCTTTCCGAAAAGCACAGTCGTGCTTCTTGTAGAAGCAAATATGTGTTTCCACGACTAGCACTTTTTGTCCCTTTCAGTTGTGCTTCTTGAGAAAGCACATTTTTTTCACGCTCAGTGCATTATTTTCGTGAAACCTAGGGAAAACAGGGCGAAAACAAAAAACCGAAAAAGTCCATCTAAAGCTTAAAAGGTCGTACAGAAAAAAAATCAGAGGAAGCGACTATCACACAACATGTGGCGGGGGCGGGACGCTCCGCTTGTCTACTATTTTTCTTTAGTTGAGATGGACGATTTAGTGCCACATTCAAGCTAAAAGCTGTGAAAGCAAGTCAAACAGTGGCAGATGATTTCACCAAGCAAAGCTTTGTGTTCTAAAGGTAAAGAAAGACAGTAAAGCCCACTAAAAAGAGTGCCACGCAGAAACACCTCATGTGTCACTCGATCCAAATGCATGCTCCCAGGCCATCAAAAGAGGTCTCCCGCCAGGGGTAACCTCAGTTATTCCCTCTAGTTTTAAATATTGAACACTGAACGCAATTTTCACGACAAAAACAAGGGCTCGATTCGTCTTGCCTTGGAACATGGCACACATGCCAGTTTATGATAAACACTAGTGTTTAGAGGTC
>NC_057814.1:149695088-149699619 GCF_018294505.1 Triticum aestivum
GAAATCAATTGCCCTCAAAAAGCGGATCAACATGTGGTTGAATGTTTAGGAGAACAGTGGTATCTTCAGCCTACTACAGTTCAAGTCCTAGACTTGACATTGGTACTCGCATCTTTCTGGCTTTACTTCATGTCTTTCGGTGGTGTGTGTTCAGTGGGAGGAGACTTTCTCGTTGACTATGAGGCATTTGTGGCGACTTCGTCAATCCTAAGATCATGTGCCGACTCAATCTCTAGGAGATGCACATAAGGGTACGGTGTGTGTACATTCATAGGAGTGAATGTACGTGTGTATGCATGAGCATCTACGTCTGTGTTATGATACAAAATATCCTCCTAAAAAGAGCAATTCCCTTTCTTCAACAAGTGCTCCCCGTCATGTCGTCGCCGGATGTTTTCCCGCAAAAATGGGTCGTTTCCAAATACTGGATCAAGAGGAAGGGTCCACCGGCAAATGCTCTCACCTTTGGGCCTCGTTCCGATGGCCAATAATCCAACGGCGACCGACCAGTACGAAACTGAGGTCTCATTTGGTTCATAGGATAGAATTACCCAAATGACAAGTGCCATGCTTGTGACACAAAGCAATCCGGTCCTGACGTTTTTTACAATTAAAGTTGCCATCCGAAAAGAGAAAACATTCCCCAGAAAATGAAACTTGCCATCTGAAAAGAAAGTTACCATGCTTGACAACAAAAGTTGTCATCCTCACGTCACTGACATAAAAAACGTTCGGAGATATTATGTGTTCATGCCACAAGTGTGACACTTATCAGGGTCCTAGAATTATCATAGGAATATAAATTTTATAAGAAATGAGATGACATCTATATTAAATCTATGAGTAGGAATAGGAAAAGAGATGTAATTTGGTTCACACATGAGGATTATTTTTTCCACTGAGTCCAGACTAATGTTTATTTTCCTTGGAAATACGTAGGAATATGAATCCATTCCTATAAACCAAAAGGCACAAAAAACAAAATGTTCTAAAAAAGTTCTTAGAAAGAATTATTTAGCATTGATTGCAATTTTTTGTTGGTGGCGTACCAAGCTGACCACTTGGTATAAAGAATTTTATCCTACTAGCAAAACACGCTCTTATTTTTTTTAAAAGTTTTATAATCTGAGAATTTGTAGCTATTTCTTAAATACATGAAGAGTTAAAAGGTTGTTAAAAAGATACAGGATTTTTTAATCATAAAAAGAGTTTTTTTTTGTCTGGAAAAGAACATTCTTTTACGGTCTCATTTTGAAGCAAGTACTTGCGCCCCTATTTCATCACTGTTTCTTGCCATACATGTCATAGGTATTGGTCCCTGTTTCATCACTATTTATTTCTTATCAAACTTGTCTTTTATTTTATTTTTTGTCATGCATGCCTCCTTTTTATTTTTTTCATGCATGTCCTGTCTTTTTTCTTCTTATATATAGGAGAATAGCGCAACATCTCATCTTTATCGGATCTTCTTTGCATTTTCTCTTTTATTTATTTTATAGCGGACATTCCATCTTTATTTGGTCCTTTTATTGCTTGTCACGCATGTCCTAATTTATATCTCTAACAAATTTATCTTCAATTTGATGTCTAATCCTGATTTTGCTGAGGTGTTCATCCCCAATCTAAATCAGTACTGGTATGAAAAAAGACGGATAATGCATTGTTGATTAACATTGCAGCCTTGATAGTATTTTTTAATTGTTAACAGGTAAGATAGCATCATATTTAGATTTTACATATTTTTCTAATCATTCATATATAATATGTCAAATTCGAAGTTACGGTTTAAAAGATATGAGTACTTTAAAAAACATTTGATATATACTACGGGTTTAATGTCAGAAACATTAGGGGGATTTTTTACAAAATAGCATGACGGACTAAGAATACCTATTTCTTTTAGTGGGTCTGTCTAAGCCTCATCTAGATGTGACATAACAATGTCACATCTAAATGTGACGTCAGCAACAGCTCATCCTAAAATAAACCCCACCTCCGTTCTTTGTCTTTGTTTTTTTTTACTTTGTTTGTTTGTCTTTCTTTTCTTCTGTGTATCCTCCGACCCACTACAAACAACCCCGACACCCCCTTCCCTGGGCCTTATATGTTGTTTGTTACTGGTCAGATCTGGGCTGCACCTTTATATATTCATACACACGTACATGTATTTGTACTCATTGTTATGTCTTTTCCTTGGGTGCCACGCACACCACGCAAGTAGCCCTGCTAGCTGCTTCTTTAGCTTCAGTAGTTCAGTTTAACCGCACATGCAACAGAATGTTAGCTAGCTAAGCTTCATATATAATGAATCTCTGGCTCTCACAACACGTACATGTACCTGTACCACCAGATTGCATTTGTCTACCGTTGATTAATTAATAGTCCCATATTCTCTTTTAAAAGATATCTGTGCGCGAAGGGCCAAAAGACACATGCATGAAAAAACTTCTAATCTATATCTATATTAAAAAAACTACTTCACTAGTTTGATGTAAATCCTATTTACAAAAATAAACGAAGATGAAAATATAGTCATGTATTGCATGAAGAAAAATGTTTGTGTAGAAGTGCTCAACCTAAAAAAAAAACTATTGACATATTTTCACAATACACGATGAATCTTTTTGAAAGATGCATGATGAACATTTTTAACATACATTTTCAACATACACAGAAAACATTTTCTAAAAAAACACCGTTAATATTTTTCTTAAATAGGATCGGCCTTTTTTAGAAGAAGGCAATTTTTTTAAAAAAATATGAACATTTTATAAATAAACAATGAACATTTTTTCAAACATGGTAAACATTTTTTTAAACACAAAAAACCGCATGGTGGAGGAAAATCAAAAGGGGAAAAAAGATAAGCTAAGGGTGGATATGAACTGAGTTGCGGCAAGTTGTGCGTCAAGAGTGGACAAACAACTGGGTCTGGCAAGTTTCGTGTCGAGGGTGGACATGGGATTGGGTCGGGGTCGGGGCAAATTGCATGTCGATGGTGGACATGCAATTGAATCAGGTCAGGACGAGTTGTGTACCGGTGGTTGACAAACAACTAGGTAAGACGAGTTGCATGTCGTGGGTGGACATGCAACTAGGTCAGGCGATTTGCGTGTCTAGGGTGGACATGCAACTTGGTCGAGTCGGCAAGTTGTGACTCGATGTTGGACTTACAACTGAGACAACTACACAAGAGTACGACACCAGTTGCGAGCCGATGGTGAGCGTGCAACCAGAAAAACTATTAGCCTAGTTGCGAGTCGAGGGTCGGCATGCAACTGGGGGCCCTCGACAAACATACACAACCATAGTTAAGAGTCGATGGTCGGCATTCAACTGGGGACCCTCGACAAATACACACTCCCCTAGTTATGAGTAGATGGTTGACATGCAACCGTGGGCACAAACAAACACAAACTCCCCTAGTTGCAAGTCGATGGTCAGCTTGCAACTGGGGACCCTCGACAAACACACACACCCCTAGTTGCGAGTTGATGGTCAGGTTGCAACTGGGGACCTTCGAAAACACACACACTACCCCTAGTTGTGAGTCGATGGTTGACATGCAACTGGGACCCTCGACACACACACACACAGTTGCGAGTCGATGGTCAGCATGCAACTGGGGACCCTCGACACACACACCCTTACTCGTGAGTCGATGGTTGACATGCAATTGGGGACCCTCGAAAAACATACACTCCTCTAGTTGCAAGTCGATGATTGACATGTAATTGGGGACCTTCAACGAAACGCACGCCCCCCCACCCCTAGTTGTGAATCGATGTTCGGCTTGCAAATGAGGACCCACGACAAACACTCACACCTCTAGTTGCGAGTGGATGGTCGGCTTGCACTGGCGGCACCGACAAACACACACTCACCTAGTTGCAAGTCAATGGCCGGCATGCAACTGCAACTGGGTTCCTCGACACACACACACACACACACACTCCTAGTTGGGAGTCTATGGTCGGCATGCAACTGGGGACCGTTGACAAAGTGCACTGTAAATTTTTATTCTATCAAAAAAAGAAAAGAAAAAGTGCCTTGTAAATTTTTATTCTATCAAAAAAGAAAAAAGTGCCTTGCAAATTTTTATTCTATCAAAAAAAGAAAAAAATCTGTCAAAAAATGGAATACTTGCAACTGGGGACCCTCGACAAACACACACACCCTTAGTTGCGAGTCGATGGTTGACTTGCAACTGGGGTCACGACAAAACACACACACCCACTAGTGGCGAGTCGATGCTCGGCTTGCAACCTGGGACTCTCGACAAACACACAACCCTTAGTTGCGAGTCAATGGTGGACTTGCAACTGGGGGACACGACAAAACTCACACACACACCCTAGTTGTGTGTCGATGCTCGGCTTGCAACTTGGGACTCTCGACAAACACACAGTCCTTAGTTGTGAGTCAATGGTGGACTTGCAACTGATGGCCACGACAAAACACACACACACACCCCCTAGTTGCGAGTTGATGGTCGACATGCAACTGGGGACCCTCAACAAACACACACACT
>NC_057814.1:149700572-149712707 GCF_018294505.1 Triticum aestivum
CCTAGTTGCGAGTTTGATGGTCGACTTGCAACTCGGGCCCCTCAACGAACACCCCTAATTGCGAGTTGATGGTCGGCTTGCAACTGGGGACTCTCGACACACACACACACACACCCTTAGTTGCGAATCGATGGTCGGCTTGCAACCGGGGGCCACAACAAAACACACACACGCACCCCTAGTTGTGAGTCAAGGATGAACTTACAACTAGGATGAAAAAACAAAAACACATGCTCTAGTTGCGAGTCGAGCGTGGGCTTGCAACTGGAACAACTACGGGCCCAGTTGCGAGTCGATGGTGGGCTTGCAACAGGAACAATTGCGGGCCCAGTTGTGAGTCAAGGGTGAACCTGCAACTGGGAGGAAAAAAAGAAAACACATGGCAGTTGCGAGTTAAGGGTAGACTTGCAACTACGATGAAACAAACTATGAGGCTAGTTGCGAGTTCAAGGGTGGACATGCAACTGGGACACCTATATTGCGAGTCGGGGGTGGACTTGCAACTGAGATAACTACACAAAACTACGATACGAGTTGTGAGTCAAGGGTGGATTTGCAACCGGATAAAACAAACTACATACCTAGTTCCGAATCAAGAGTGAACTTGCAACTGGGACAAGTATACAAAACTATGATACCATTTGCGAGTCGAGGCTGGACTTGCAGCTGGGACAATAACAAACTACGAGTCCAGTTGCAAGTCGAACGTAGATTCACAACTCGATAAAAATAAAAAACTTGCCCTGTTGCTACTTGAGGGGTGGACTTATAATTAGGACAACTACGAGAACATTTACGAGTTGAGCGTGGACTCTACTAATTCTCCATCGGGCCACAGAAAACGCATAGCAAAAACCCACAAAAGAGAAACGAGTCACACCCCTCAAACAACAGCATATATGGGCTCATGTGAAGAAACATGAGAACAAGCTGACACAAAATAAAACGGGACAATAGAACACACGGCAAAAGTAGCGATTGCATGATCAAGTTTGTGTGAACTTTAAAACAAACAAATTGGACGATTATAGACTCAGATGAGACATCATCAAGATGAGATTTAGCAAATCCAAAACCAAAAAATCTCTTCTTTAGCTACACAGTCAAACCAAAATAAACAAAAACAGGGAATACATAGACATGTAGCCCTCCACAAAACAGCTACAGCCCACACAAAAAATGAATACACAAAATGTAAATACGGCCCACTAAAAAAGTCATATCAGGCCTCACTGCTTCACGAGGGACGAAACTAAAAACACGATAGAACAACAACGAGTACGACTCAGAAGCACGTATATCTAATGGTACATGAGTTAAATGAGATATTGTTAACTCTCATCTAAATGCGAATTAGCAAAACCTATCCGAAACGGACCCAGATCACGCCGTGAAATGTCCCAATAAAAGACACAACGCGAGCAGATCAATAAGTAGACACGAGACGCACAGTGCGACACTGGACGCGCGACAAAACAACCCACGATCAAGATTTGCACGATATTTAAAGAAAATAAATAACATATGGAAAAAAATCATGAATTTAAAACAAATAAATGAATAAGAAAAAATAAAGATAGAGAAGAAAAAATAAAAGGAAAAGGAAATCAAGAAAATAAAATAAAAATAAAAAACAAAGAAAAATATGAACGAAAAATCACGTACTTACACTCCTCCCTTCTCACTACAACCCACTCGTCGCATGAAGGATAGGCAAATGAATTTTGTTTTCAGAAACGTAGGAAAATGAATGGGCACCGTCACTTCTCCTCTCGAGAGAAAAAATAACGGCCGCTCTCTCACCATGTTCTTCTACCATCGTACAATGAAGCTCACAACTAAGACAAACAGATGAAATCCCACAAACACATCAAGCGGTGCAGACCTGCTCGAGCTCGCGAAAAAAAAACCAACAACAGGAATTGGACACAGGCCGACGAGCATGCGAGGAACGATCATGTTGCACGAGATTCAAAGACAAATAAGATCTAACGGCGCTAGACTTAGATGTGACATCCTTAAAAAACATCTAGATGTGAATTAGTCAATCTGTTTCTTTTATTAGTAGGTATAGGTATAGGGTATATATATAGATATAGATAGAATTCATATGAAATTCATAAAGGAGAGGCATCGAGCCACTGCGCGCGAACTCTCGCTCTGTACCCCGCCAACTTCGGGCCACGTCCCCTGGCTTGGACAAATCGAGGTCAAACTACCCAATGATTGCGCGCGTCGTCTCGTCGTATCCATCCCCCGGACGCCGACCAGCCCGTCGCCACCGCCCACCCGATCGACCAGGCACCGCAAACTCGCGGAAACCGGCTCTCGGCCAATCATTTGCTCGACGCCGAGGCGCCGGTCCACATGCATCCGTGGCTAGCTGTGCCTCTCCGTACCAAGGACCACCGCGCGGCGCCGCTACGTGCGTGGATGCACGTCGATGGCGCCCCGCTACGTACCGCCGCCGCCCGGCCGGCCCGATCGACGCCGTACGCGCCCGCATGCACGCACGCGCGCCGGTCAGTGGCGCCAGACGTAGGTGCAGCGTCTGTGGACGCCGCCCTAGAGGAGCGCCGTGAATGCCGCACAGTGGCGGGGCTGCTCGATGGTCAGGAACGCGGTGGCAAAGGCACGCGGCGGTGCCGGTGCCGCGTGAACGCAGCGGATCCGGCCGGTCCAGCTCGCGCGCTGGCGCTGCCGTTCGCGTTGCGTGGGCAGGCTATTTGTGACGCCACCGCGATCCGATCGATCACGCGAACCGCACGACGGCGACGACGACGGCACGCCGTGCGGCTTCGAGCACGCACGTACGTACACGGGCTGTAGTCAACTCTCATCGTACCTGGAAGTTCACGCAGGACGCCATGCCAGTGGAGAATGCAGTACGCGCGTGCGCGCGCGCTCCGCGTGTGCGCCGCACGCACCACTCACGCCTCGACAGAACGCCCCTGCCGAATCATAAGCTGCGCGCCGACCCCCGCCCCCGGCAATGGCAATGGCAAGCAATCGCAGTCAGGTGATGATGGCGGCGTGGGTCCCCGGCGCAGATTAGGTTGTTCCCGGCCCCGCCCCGGCGGTCGGGACCAACGACCAATCCACGTCCGGCGATGCTGATTGACTGAATCTGAAGCAGCTTGAATACACACCCCTCCTCCGCGCCCCCACACCCACCCTCTGAGCCGTCTACAGTCTCGGCGCCAGCCAGCCAGCCGCGGCGGCCGCCGTCGACAGCGCCGCGGGATCCGTTAGTGGCAGGGAGGAAGCGGACAGCAGTGCCGCTGTTGCTCGCCTGCACGCATTTCCTCGCTCAAGGCCGGTGCACAAGCACAACAATCATTCCATCGCTCCCGCGTACGTCCTCTTCCCGCACTGATGATTGTGTTGTGCGACACTGTTGCCGCCGGGACGGTGGGGCACGCTGCCTCTGCCCTCTGCCGCCGCTTGAACGACTCTGCAGGAACCCACAATAGTTCTCCGCAGACGAGCGACGACCGCCGGCCCCGAAATTTTTCTTACAGAGCTCCTTCATGCATAAAGCTCCATGGCACTGTGCTCAGTTATGACTTATGACCGCGCCTCCACCATTAAAATCTTCAGAAAAATTTCACCCGATCTTGACCACAAGAATCAAAGATAGTACTCGATCCATGGTCCGTACATACTACCTAGCTGATCGAGAAGTTGAGATTGGTCGTATCGGACGTGCATTAGTTGGCCGGAGAGGAGGCACCTGGGCCCCGGCGGGAAAGGAGTAGTCAAAGGAACGCGCTTCCATCGGATCGCGACGGGGAAGGGGAAGGACGACGGTCCGATTGGGGCACGCCGGCCATTGCCGTGTCCTTGCTCCCTCAGGTGTCATGCATCTCACATCTCATAACAGGCATGTGTAAATGCGATGGACAAATCCAATCATGCATGCACACCGCTACTGCGTAGCTGTTACATTGTACACTACGTACGGCCAGAGATCAGGTCCGACGGAACTGGTACGACGATATAATCAGACACTGTGCCAATGATTTGGGGTTAACTAGTCCGTGGTCGTTTGGCGTGGGATGGATGGTCGTGGGAATAATATGATCGATTAATTGATTTTACACTAGCTAGTAGAGCAACGACGACGACGGCGACGGCCGTGGATGGCCTGCCTAGAACCCGGCCTCGCTGGGCTTGCCGCCCACGTCGAGGAAGTAGGACGACATGGGAGTGGGGGCGGCGGCGGCGCTCGTGCTCGTGCTCTCGCCGCCGTTGCTCGGCACGGACGACATGTCCATGGCGTGGCAGTGGGCGTTGTAGTCCTCCTCCGCCTCCTCCTTGGCCGCGGCGTCCGAGGGCGGCGCCACGCCCGGCATGCCCCCCGGCGGCTGCGGGGGCGCCGGCACCACGGACGGCAGCTTGGAGAGCAGCGCCTCGAGGCTGCTCATGGACGGCATGATGTGCATGGGCGCCGGCCCGGGGACGTAGGGGTCGACGTACAAGTCCGGCGGCGGCATCATGCCCGGCCAGCCCGCGGCGGAGGCCACGTCCGCCACCGGGAACACGCCGGCCGACGAGGGGTGCGGCAGCAGCACGCCCGGGATGCTCTCCAGGTACCCGAACTTGCGGCGCAGCGTCACCACGTAGCTCAGGTCCTCCGCCACCTGCATGACCACGATCCATCGATCAAACCAGCAAGTCCCGGAGCAGCATCACATCATCATTACACAACCACTCACTCGTGCAACCAAAATACCACTATCAATTAAAGCCGCTGCCGCTGCCACTAGTAGCAGCGCTGCACGGTCGCGCGTGCGCCACATGTTGGCTTCCGTTCTCGGGCGAGAACCCATTAAAGCCCGGTAGAATAAGACCGGCGAGCACGCAGTGGGCTATAAACACACAGGCTAATCCAGCTAGCAGTAGGGTATGAGCGCACCTTTTTCATGGAGCCGAGCTGCACGACGCCCTCCCTGACGGCGATCAGCGCGATGGTCTGCACGCGCCACACAAGAATGAGAGAAAGAAATGGGAAAAGAAAGAAACCAGTAATGCTATCTATGCTACGATGGCAGCATCAGCTTTCAGCTTTCAGCTGAGCTAGCTGCATGCGGCGCGGGAAACGATGCGGCAGCAGAGAAGGCATCAAGGGGCAGAGGATGATGGAGCAGGCAGGCAGAGAGCTTTTGATCAAAAGGCCGGCGGCGATTGCGATTTGTCAAGGCAGGCGTACCTGGATTCCAGACTGGAACTGAGCCTCCCATGTCCTCGGTTGCTGCACCGGGTCAATAATTTCATGGAGGATGGTTAGTTAAGGACTGCATTAGCAAGGTAAGCTGGCGGCGAATGTTTTGGGGGCGGAGGAGCGGCTTACGGAGTCGGCGGGGTTGCTCCAGGAGGAGATGAGGCTGATCTCCTGCTCCGGGGGCTCCTTGAAGATCCACTTGTGGCTGTGGTCCGCCGCCACTTTCCCTATCAACCTGCAGCCAAGCGACCAAGAACAAACAGAGAAGCAGCCTGGTTAGTTAACTTAACCATCATCCAGCAGCACCGGCGACCGGCCGATCGCCTGCTTAGCTACCTAATCTGATCATAAGCCAGTTAATCTTGGGGAGTACTGACCCTTCGCCGTAGTTGTAGATGTCGTGGGACATCTTGAAGAAGAGCTCAGGCTGCAGGCCCAGGCCCTGCTTGGCCTCCTGCGCTGCTGCGGCGGCGGCAGCCTCGCAGTCCGCGTACGCAGCCGCGGCGGCTCCTGCCCCCTCTTGGCCGCAGGCGGCTGCAGAGGTGGTGGCCGCGAAGTTGCAGAACCCGTCCTCCCACGCCAGGATCCTGGGTGCAAGAAACCAAAACCCCAACACAGTAAGTCTCAGGCGACGGTAAAAAAGACTTGGACAAGTGCAGAGGACTCTCTCCATGTGTATGCATGCGCGTACCAGTTCCTCCTGTTTCCTCTGGTCCTGTCATACGCCACACCTGGGAGATCCCATCTGCTCAAACAGACGGACAGAGCGAGCAAAGAGATTAGCAATCGCCGAAGAGCGCGGTGCGGCATCAGGACGTTGGTTGATTGATGGCGGTGGCGGCCATGGTTTGGTTTACAGGCGCCTGATGAAGATGATGGATGCGAGAAAGGAAGGGGAGGAGAAGGCAGGGCTCACTTGGGGGGGAGGGTAGTTCCGGGGGAGGATGCGCCAGAAGACGGCGTAGACCCACTGCGAGGCGTCGCTGGTGCAGAGGCTCCGGAGCGTGTGCTGCAGCAGGTGCGTCACCGCCACCGGGCTCAGCTGCTCCTCCATTGCCGCCGCCGCCACGAGCAGCCGGAGATGAGATTCAGCAGCGGGGAGCGGAAAAGGAGACGCCGATCGAGAGTACCGGAGAACTGGCGCTAAGCTCTAGCTAGCTTGCTTAGCTTGATCCTGGACTGGGACTCCCTTTCTTTCCCGTGTGTGATCTCTCCGTATGGCTGTGAGAGGCGAGGCCACCATCGAATGAGAGCGCCACACTTGCCCGAAATTTATACCCCCTCCCCTCTCTCTCTCTCGAGAGGGACCTGACTGAAGATGATGGGGGACTGCTGCTTGGGAGTATAAGCTAATAAAAAAATGTGTACCCGGCTGGCTTTTGCCCAGGGCCCACATTTTGGTTCTTATTATTAGTTGCGGGAGGGAAGAATGAGAAAATTCTGCTTGTGTTTTTGGTCCTTGGATCGAGTTGATCCCAACTGTCCCCTTCATGCCCACACACGCGACGCAGGGGCAGGGCTCCTCAAAATGTAGAGAGAGGACTGTGCTTCGTACGGCTCCTTGTGGATTAATTGCGGTGCTGGGATGGGAATTGCTTTGTAATTTGTAAATGTCACGTGTCATTTATTAAGGTGGGTCTCACATGCTAACCGTGAGACCTAGTCTCATATAATTCTTTTCCATTAAATACTCCGCGGCGCTCCATCCTGACTCGCTCATGCATTGCGTTCCCTGGTTGCCTTTTCTTGTATACTTGTTCTATCAATATATTTTTCCCGTAGAGCAAGTGTCACGCACGTCTCCAAACTTTGAGCATAACTAATAGGCGGGTGCTAGGCGCCGGTGCGCGGGCCCAACAGTTGGGTCGGTCGCGCCCCAGCCGCCCGATGCAACGAGCCCCAACTGTTCGATCTACGCGCGTTGACTTTCCTCATCTCCTTCTTCCTCTCAGCGCGCAGCCCCGGCCGTTAGACGTCCTCTCGGCCGCCGGCCACCATCCCCTCACCTGGACCTCCTCCCTCCGCCGCCCCGCGTTCCTGGATGCGCTCACTGTCCTCGTCGCCGCCGGTCCAGCAGGAAGACGTCACCCTCCCTCGTAGCAAAAAACGACGCCACCTTGAAGCATGCCGACGCCCTCTGTCGTTGCGGCACCTAGCAGTCGTCGTCTTAGCACACCCCGCTGATGCACTGTCGTGCCGCCGATCACAGCTCTCAACGTCGCCCCTCGCACCATTGGCACGCCGGTTGAAGCTTTTTATCACACCGGTTGAAGCTTTTTCCATGTCGGTTGAAACTTTTTTCGCAGATTAAAGCTTTTCATTGTGTTGATTGAAGCTTTTTTCAACTACGATCGAAGCTTATTTTGTAAATGGTTGCAACTTTTATTGTCTTGCAGTGCCCGGTTGAAACTTTGTATATCTTTCGGCTGAATCCGTTTTCACCTAAGGTTGAAGCTTTTTTCGTAACAGTTGCAACCTTTTCAGTTGACAGTGGCTGGTTGAAGCTTCCCCTATTGGTGGTTGAAGCTTTTCTATGTAGGTATGAAACTTTTTTGTCAATGGTTGTAGCACTCGTATAGGTGGTTGTAGCTTTCACCAAAGCCGGTTGTAGCACTGCCCCTCGTCTCGTTTCACAGCGCCGTTCGCTTGAAGCAAAAAAAAAAGGTTGTCGCTGGCAGCGCCGTCGCCGACTGCAGAAGCCCGACAAAGAAAGCTTGGAGTAGTAGCAGGGGTGGGTCGTGCAGCAGCGATGGTGAGGGCGTGCAGAACTGTGGTTCAAGGTGGCAACGGGGGCAGGGATGACCGGGGATGACTCCATCATCCCCGCCCCGATCCCCGCCAATCCCCATACCCGCGATCCCCGTGAAGCTTCGCGGGGACAAAACGCCCCCATCCCCGTCAATATCGGGTACCCGGTACCCGTCGGGTATCCATGGGGATTTCAAAGCTGACACGGATAGGTGAGATTGGTGAAGACATGGTTGTTGGGAGAGGTGCTGAAAAATAATTGTGTGAAATATCTAGGTCTTAATCTATATATAATGCATTTGTAGTACGCATGGCATAGTTTTCGGGTATCCATGGAGTCCCCACGGGGGGAATTTTATATCCATCCCCGCCCTGTGAGACTAACGGGTACCCGCCAGACAATACCCATGGGGATAATTTGTCCCCCATCCCCGCTCCATGATGTGTAAATCCCCGCGGGTACCCATCCCCACGGGGAATATTGCCATCTTGAACTGTGGTTCTGGTGGGGAGGAAGAGATAGAGGAGGGGAGAGGTCAAGCTCGAGGGTGCCGCGTCCATGGCTGAGAGGCTCGCCCGCAAGCCTGAGCGCGCGAGGTTGGCGCTGAGCAGGCCATGGAGATGCGAGAAAGAAGGAGACGGGTTGAGGAGGAAGACAACCATGAGGGGATAAGGTGGGCCTACAGGGGGACGAGCGCGCTAGGCCGCAGGATCGATCTTTCATCGAACGCTTCGCGCGTGTCCGGCGCAATGGTTCGGCCGGCGCGCCGTGTATAAACATTTACCTAACTAATAACGAGATGATGAGGGGCATCGGATCAAACAGTGGAGCGAGGGCGAGGCAGGAGAACGCTAGGAGCATAGACGCGGCAGGCTAACCCTAACCGCGCCGCCAGCCACCCTCCCCGCTTCGCCGCCGCCGGAGGGAACACCGGCGAAGCCCGCGTGGTCCCCAGGGAAGGTGGTGGTGGGGCGTCCTCGTTGTTCTCGCGCAGATCTCGTGGCGGCCGGTGGCGATCTCGCGGTAGCCAGTGGCGCGCGGCGGTGTTCCGCCGGTGGCTGGCGCCTGCTGCCCGTGGGGCGGCGTCCCTCACGGCGGCGGGGCTGCCCCTGAACGGCGCTTGGTGGTGGCCATTTGGCGGCGCGCGGATGGGCCGGATCTGGGCTTCCGGTCCGCGTCCTCGTCGTGGCAGCGCTTGCCGTTGCCCTCGGCCATGAGGCGTGGTCCGGGATGGACCGAGCGCCGGTGGTGCTAGCCAGGACGCACGCTTGCATCGCCCTACTTCATCTCGCGTCGTCTCGCTGGCCAATCTTGGTGGTCATCTTCGTCGTCAGAGATGGCCGGCCAGAGGCTTGGTGATCGGATCTCGAGATCCATCATCTAGTCCCTGCTGCGAGTTGGGGAGACATGGTTGCCGGTGAAAACCGAGCCGTTGGCAGGCGATGGCGGCGTTCTATGCCGTTGCCTTGATGGAGGCATCGTCGTGTAACTACTGTCGACCCACTCGTGCTGCTCTGGGGGAAACCCTAGGATCTGGTGTTCCAGATCGGACGATGGTGGCACTGCGGTGTCGTTTCTCTCTTGGGAGCATCGTTTGTGGAGCAGCGTTGGAAGTCAGAGGTAGGAGGTGGAGCGGCTTCGTCTTGCACGGGGCTTCGGTGGAGATGTTAAGTCATGCCTGACCGACAGGTGCTACGCTTTGTCATGCCTGGTCGGCAGGTGCTACGCACGACAGATCTTCCAAAGACTTCAAGCTGTGTCGGCTGATGGTACTTAGCAGCATGGTGCTGAGGTGTATCAGTGGCGACCGCGACGTGCACAGCTGTTTGCGCGCAGGGAGGAGGTGCCGTTGGGCGCCGTGGTGGCGTCGACAATAGCTAGACCGAGCAAAGTTGATGCATCAGTACAGTTCTGAAGATGGAGCGGTGGCAGTTGGCGGCGGCGGCCTCTGAGAGCACGCCAGACCGACGAGACCCATGCCCGGCAGGCGTCCTGGATGGGTCCTCAGGTCTTAGATGTTAGGTTTGGCTGCGATGTCTGTTTGGTATTAGGCCCAGGCTATCTGCGCCCCTTCATCGACTGGATAGGTGTAGCGACAGTTTGTTGCTTAGACAACGGCTTTAGTCTTACTATGGTATTACTTTGTAAGGTCTTGTGAGAATAATTAATAAAGTGGCCGTATGCATCGCCTAGATGCAGAGGCTGGGGTCATCCTCCTTTTCTAAAATAAAATGAAATAACGAGACGATGATCCCTAGTTGCTTACTCGTAATTCTTGCGAACGGTGTAAGTGTGATTTATGTTAATAAAGCAAGTCATGATGGCTTTACCTACGAAGAACGAGACATGTGCTACCGTGCTAGCTACTGCCACAAAGTTACTGAAAATGCTAAAGAAGGAAGTCGTAGAATTGATCCTCAGTTCACCGTGAGGAAACAGAGCAAAGGACATATAGCTTCCTTGGTGCATTTTTTGCTCTGTTAGAGAAAGGCGAAGTCTAGGTGATGCTTAGACGCCAGAAGGCAGCCAAAACACCTCAGCTAGGGCGACCGGCTAAATGGAGTGTCGTTTGCCGTCCCAAAGATCAAGATGAGTTGGGCATTCATAACCATGAGGTTAAGAATAGGGCCATCTTCGACAAATGGTTGTTTAAATTACTGACGGAAGATGGTGTATGGCAAACCCTCCTAAGGAGGAAACATGTGTGTTCCAAGGCGGTATTCCAAGTATATTGGAAGCCTGGGGATTCCCATTTTTGGGCGGGTCTAATGGCTATGGAGACATATTTCTTCTGCTATGAATCCTTCGCGATTAAGGACGGCTCGAAAATTAGAATTTAGGAGGACAAGTGCCTAGGAAGTGCCACACTCCGGGAACAATACCCGGCTCTATACACCATTACATGCCACAAGGGTGATACTATCGCCACGGTAATGACATCATTTCCGTCAAATATGATGTTCAGAAGAGATTTAATTGGACCCATACTCCAACCGTGGAACATCCTACTTCAGCGGTTGTCCATGGTGCAATTGTCACATGGGTCTGATGTATTATGATGGAACCTCCATGGGAATGCACAATTCTCGGTGGAGTCAATGTATAGAGCGTTAATCTAGTCTGATGTGCTAGTTGATAATAACAAGAAGATCTGGAAGATGAAGATACCTCTTAAGAATAAAATCTTTGCATGGTATCTTCGTCGCGGAGTCATTCTTATTGAATATAACCTTATTAAGAGGAATTGGCTTGGAAGTACGCAGTGTGTCTTTTGTCACCATGATGAGACAATAAAATATTTATTCTTCCAATGCAAATTGGCTTGTTCTATATGGCCAGTCATCCAAATAGCTTCTGGTTTGTATGCTCCTTGTAGTGTTGCTAATGTATTTGGCAACTGGTTACATGGGATTGATCACATGTTTGGAGATCTTCTCAGGGTGGAAGCACTTGCCGTTATTTGATTGCTTTGGCTATGTAGAAATGATAAAGTTTTTAACGAAAAGTACTTCTCTGATGCAGGTTATCTACAGATGTATCGGGATTCTTCGTTTACGATTCTCTCTACAACGCATGAAGAATCGAGACCTGTTTATGGAGGTGTGTACACGATTGGAGGATACGATGAGGGATACTTTTACCCAACATGGGCGTCAGTATGATCTTTGGATTTGCCCCCTAAGCTTTATGCGTTATATGGACTCTACATGTCTCTTTGTATTTCGCCTTTTTTATTTTTCATTTGTGTGAGAGGATCTTGTTTGGCTGTGTGCATCTTACTTACGCAGAGGCCGGGTATAATGCTTAAATATTTTAAGTAATAAAGTGCCCTTTTTCGAAAAAAGAAGGGTTGACGCTCTTTGTTGTGCCATTGGTGTTGTTGGGTTTCTTACAAAAATAATCATCATGTTTTAAAATATAAGGTGTATTCCTTTTTTGAAAAGTCAAACATTTTAAATTCGATCAAGTTTATAGAGAAATATATCAAATCCAAAATATCAAATCGACTTTAGATTCATCATGAAATGAATTTCTATATTTTTTCTGTTTAATATTGTAGATGTGATATTTTTGCACTGAACTTGGTCAAAGTTAAAGAAATTTGACTTTCTAAAAAGTAAATACCCCTCATATTTTGGAACTGATGAAACATTTAGTTTGG